>NC_091292.1:1632481-1637481 GCF_038502225.1 Cherax quadricarinatus
TTCAGTAGTGCAGATATCGAGGACATCACATATGAAAGACCCCTTGGGGCCAGTGACCATGTGGTTGTAAGCTTCGAATACACAGTAGAGCTACAAGTGGAGGGAGAAGCAGGAAGGCCAGGACGAATGAAGCCAAACTACAAGAAAGGGGACTACACAGGAATGAGGAACTACCTGAACGGGGTTCAGTGGGACAGAGAACTGGCAGGGAAACCAGTTAATGAGATGATGGAATATGTAGCAATAAAATGCAAGGAGGCTGAGGAGAGGTTTGTACCCAAGGATAACAGGAGTAATGAAAAAGCCAGGATGAGCCCATGGTTTACCCAAAGGTGCAGGGAGGCAAAAACCAAGTGTGCTAGGGAATGGAAGAAATATAGAAGGCAAAGGACCCAGGAGAATAAGGAGAACAGTCGTAGAGCCAGAAATGAATATGCACAGATAAGAAGGGAGGCCCAAAGACAATATGAAAATGACATAGCAGCGAAAGCCAAATCTGACCCGAAACTGTTGTACAGCCACATCAGGAGGAAAACAACAGTCAAGGACCAGGTAATCAGGCTAAGGAAGGAAGGAGGAGAGACAACAGGAAATGACCGGGAAGTATGTGAAGAACTCAACAAGAGATTCAAAGAAGTGTTCACAGAGGAGACAGAAGGGACTCCAGAAAGACGGAGAGGTGGGGCACACCACCAAGTGCTGGACACAGTGCACACAACCGAGGAAGAAGTGAAGAGGCTTCTGAGTGAGCTAGATACCTCAAAGGCAATGGGGCCAGATAACATCTCCCCATGGGTATTGAGAGAGGGAGCAGAGGCGCTATGTGTACCCCTAACAACAATATTCAATACATCTATCGAAACAGGGAGATTGCCTGAGGCATGGAAGACAGCAAATGTAGTCCCAATCTTTAAAAAAGGAGACAGACATGAAGCATTAAACTACAGACCAGTGTCACTGACATGTATAGTATGCAAAATCATGGAGAAGATTATCAGGAGAAGAGTGGTGGAACACCTAGAAAGGAATGATCTCATCAACAGCAGCCAGCATGGTTTCAGGGACGGGAAATCCTGTGTCACAAACCTACTGGAGTTCTATGACATGGTGACAGCAGTAAGACAAGAGAGAGAGGGGTGGGTGGATTGCATTTTCTTGGACTGCAAGAAGGCGTTTGACACAGTTCCACACAAGAGATTGGTGCAAAAACTGGAGGACCAAGCAGGGATAACAGGGAAGGCACTACAATGGATCAGGGAATACTTGTCAGGAAGACAGCAGCGAGTCATGGTACGTGGCGAGGTGTCAGAGTGGGCACCTGTGACCAGCGGGGTCCCGCAGGGGTCAGTCCTAGGACCAGTGCTGTTTCTGGTATTTGTGAACGACATGACGGAAGGAATAGACTCTGAGGTGTCCCTGTTTGCAGATGACGTGAAGTTGATGAGAAGAATACACTCGATCGAAGACCAGGCAGAACTACAAAGGGATCTGGACAGGCTGCAGAACTGGTCCAGCAATTGGCTCCTGGAGTTCAATCCCACCAAGTGCAAAGTCATGAAGATTGGGGAAGGGCAAAGAAGGCCGCAAACGGAGTACAGTCTAGGGGGTCAGAGACTACAAACCTCACTCAAGGAAAAAGATCTTGGGGTGAGTATAACACCAGGCACATCTCCTGAAGCGCACATCAACCAAATAACTGCTGCAGCATATGGGCGCCTAGCAAACCTCAGAACAGCATTCCGACATCTTAATAAGGAATCGTTCAGGACCCTGTACACCGTATACGTTAGGCCCATATTGGAGTATGCGGCACCAGTTTGGAACCCACACCTAGCCAAGCACGTAAAGAAACTAGAGAAAGTGCAAAGGTTTGCAACAAGACTAGTCCCAGAGCTAAGAGGTATGTCCTACGAGGAGAGGTTAAGGGAAATCAACCTGACGACACTGGAGGACAGGAGAGATAGGGGGGACATGATAACGACATACAAAATACTGAGAGGAATTGACAAGGTGGACAAAAACAGGATGTTCCAGAGATTGGACACAGTAACAAGGGGACACAGTTGGAAGCTAAAGACACAGATGAATCACAGGGATGTTAGGAAGTATTTCTTCAGCCACAGAGTAGTCAGTAAGTGGAATAGTTTGGGAAGCGATGTAGTGGAGGCAGGATCCATACATAGCTTTAAGCAGAGGTACGATAAAGCTCACGGCTCAGGGAGAGTGACCTAGTAGCGATCAGTGAAGAGGCGGGGCCAGGAGCTCGGACTCGACCCCCGCAACCTCAACTAGGTGAGTAACTAGGTGAGTACACTGGAGTAAGCTTCCGCACATTCCTCCACACACACTGGAGTAGGCTTCACGCACACTCCTCCACACACACTGGAGTAGGCTTCCGCACATTTCTCCACACATTGGAGTAGGCTTCACGTACAGTCCTCCACACACTGGAGTAGGCTTCACGCACACTCCTCCACACACACTGGAGTAAGCTTCCGCACATTCCTCCACACACACTGGAGTAGGCTTCACGCACATTCCTCCACACATACTGGAGTAGGCTTCCGCACATTTCTCCACACATTGGAGTAGGCTTCACGTACAGTCCTCCACACACTGGAGTAGGCTTCACGCACACTCCTCCACACACACTGGAGTAAGCTTCCGCACATTCCTCCACACACACTGGAGTAGGCTTCACGCACATTCCTCCACACATACTGGAGTAGGCTTCCGCACATTCCTCCACACATACTGGAGTAGGCTTCCGCACATTCCTCCACACATACTGGAGTAGGCTTTCGCACATTCCTCCACACACACTGGAGTAGGCTTCACGCACACTCCTCCACACATACTGGAGTAGGCTTCCGCACATTCCTCCACACACACTGGAGTAGGCTTCACGTACATTCTACTAGCTTGTTCTTCTTCCTTCCTCCCGGCACAATGGCGTCATAAAGTACCACAACAGTGTTCATTATCGCTCGTAACACTAGTCAACTGCTAATTTGTGCTTAGTTCGTCGAAAAACTGGAGAGAATGTCAAACCCTGCGGACGGCAGAGTCACGGCAGGCAACACTGCATGGCAGGGTCACGGCAGGCAACACTGCATGGCAGGGTCACGGCAGGCAACGCTGCATGGCAGGGTCACGGCAGGCAACACTGCATGGCAGGGTCACGGCAGGCAACGCTGCATGGCAGGGTCACGGCAGGCAACGCTGCATGGCAGGGTCACGGCAGGCAACACTGCATGGCAGGGTCACGGCAGGCAACACTGCATGGCAGGGTCACGGCAGGCAACGCTGCATGGCAGGGTCACGGCAGGCAACGCTGCATGGCAGGGTCACGGCAGGCAACACTGCATGGCAGGGTCACGGCAGGCAACACTGCATGGCAGGGTCACGGCAGGCAACGCTGCATGGCAGGGTCACGGCAGGCAACGCTGCATGGCAGGGTCACGGCAGGCAACACTGCATGGCAGGGTCACGGCAGGCAACACTGCATGGCAGGGTCACGGCAGGCAACACTGCATGGCAGGGTCACGGCAGGCAACACTGCATGGCAGGGTCACGGCAGGCAACACTGCATGGCAGGGTCACGGCAGGCAACACTGCATGGCAGGGTCACGGCAGGCAACACTGCATGGCAGGGTCACGGCAGGCAACACTGCATGGCAGGGTCACGGCAGGCAGCACTGCATGGCAGGGTCACGGCAGGCAACACTGCATGGCAGGGTCACGGCAGGCAACACTGCATGGCAGGGTCACGGCAGGCAACACTGCATGGCAGGGTCACGGCAGGCAACACTGCATGGCAGGGTCACGGCAGGCAACACTGCATGGCAGGGTCACGGCAGGCAACACTGCATGGCAGGGTCACGGCAGGCAACACTGCATGGCAGGGTCACGGCAGGCAACACTGCATGGCAGGGTCACGCCAGGCAACACTGCATGGCAGGGTCACGGCAGGCAACACTGCATGGCAGGGTCACGGCAGGCAACACTGCATGGCAGGGTCACGGCAGGCAACACTGCATGGCAGGGTCACGGCAGGCAACGCTGCATGGCAGGGTCACGGCAGGCAACGCTGCATGGCAGGGTCACGGCAGGCAACACTGCATGGCAGGGTCACGGCAGGCAACACTGCATGGCAGGGTCACGGCAGGCAACACTGCATGGCAGGGTCACGGCAGGCAACACTGCATGGCAGGGTCACGGCAGGCAACACTGCATGGCAGGGTCACGGCAGGCAACACTGCATGGCAGGGTCACGGCAGGCAACACTGCATGGCAGGGTCACGGCAGGCAACGCTGCATGGCAGGGTCACGGCAGGCAATGCTGCATGGCAGGGTCACGGCAGGCAACACTGCATGGCAGGGTCACGGCAGGCAACACTGCATGGCAGGGTCACGGCAGGCAACGCTGCATGGCAGGGTCACGGCAGGCAACACTGCATGGCAGGGTCACGGCAGGCAACACAACACAGTCTGACCTCAGCCTGGTTGTGTGAGTTGAACTCAGGCTTGGTCTGGGACAGGGTGTGGCCTGACAACACAAGAAGACAGGATGTGGCCTGACAACACAAGACAGGGTGTGGCCTGACAACACAAGACAGGGTGTGGCCTGACAACACAAGACAGGGTGTGGCCTGACAACACAAGACAGGGTGTGGCCTGACAACACAAGACAGGGTGTGGCCTGACAACACAAGACAGGGTGTGGCCTGACAACACAAGAAGACAGGGTGTGGCCTGACAACACAAGTCAGGGTGTGGCCTGACAACACAAGAAGACAGGGTGTGGCCTGACAACACAAGACAGGGTGTGGCCTGACAACACAAGTCAGGGTGTGGTATTATACTCTTCCATCAACATATTTTGCTGCACATTAACAACTTGATGAATCAGAAACATGTTCAACATTTGGACATACATGTAAGTTTAATGTTGAAAGTGTTCGCCTGCACAGCAGGCTTCTTCAGCAGAACACAGAGGT
>NC_091292.1:1652481-1677481 GCF_038502225.1 Cherax quadricarinatus
ATGATCGAAACGTTGAAGATACTCAGAGGTATTGATCTTATGAATGTTGATAGTATGTTTGAAAGTTAGTGAACATTACTGAACACAAGTGGACCAGTTTATAAATATCTCTCAGAGTACAGCTTGTATATGTCTGTTGTCCACTACAACACTACAACACTACACGAGGGTGTTGTAGTTCTCCACTACAACACTACACGAGGGTGTTGTAGTTCTCCACTACAACACTACAACACTACACGAGGGTGTTGTAGTTCTCCACTACAACACTACAACACTACACGAGGGTGTTGTAGTTCTCCACTACAACACTACACGAGGGTGTTGTAGTTCTCCACTACAACACTACAACACTACACGAGGGTGTTGTAGTTCTCCACTACAACACTACAACACTACAACACTACAGGAAGGTGTTGTAGTCCTCCACTACAACACTACAACACTACAACACTACAGGAAGGTGTTGTAGTTCTCCACTACAACACTACAGGAAGGTGTTGTAGTCCTCCACTACAACACTACAACACTACAACACTACAGGAAGGTGTTGTAGTTCTCCACTACAACACTACAACACTACAGGAAGGTGTTGTAGTCCTCCACTACAACACTACAACACTACAACACTACAGGAAGGTGTTGTAGTTCTCCACTACAACACTACAACACTACAGGAAGGTGTTGTAGTTCTCCACTACAACACTACAACACTACAGGAAGGTGTTGTAGTTCTCCACTACAACACTACAACACTACAGGAAGGTGTTGTAGTCCTCCACTACAACACTACAACACTACAACACCACAACACCACAACACTACAACACTACAACACTACAACACCACAACACCACAACACTACAACACCACAACACCACAACACTACAACACTACAACACTACAACACTACAACACTACAACACCACAACACCACAACACTACAACACTACAACACTACAACACCACAACACTACAACACTACAACACCACAACACTACAACACTACAACACTACAACACTACAACACCACAACACTACAACACTACAACACTACAACACCACAACACTACAACACTACAACACTACAACACTACAACACTACAACACTACAACACCACAACACCACAACACTACAACACCACAACACCACAACACTACAACACTACAACACTACAACACTACAATACTACAACACTACAACACTACAACACCACAACACTACAACACCACAACACTACAACACCACAACACCACAACACTACAACACTACAACACCACAACACCACAACACTACAACACCACAACACCACAACACTACAACACTACAACACTACAATACTACAACACTACAACACTACAACACCACAACACCACAACACTACAACACCACAACACCACAACACTACAACACTACAACACTACAACACTACAACACCACAACACCACAACACTACAACACTACAACAATACAACACTACAACACTACAACACTACAACACCACAACACTACAACACTACAACACCACAACACCACAACAATACAACACTACAACACTACAACACTACAACACCACAACACCACAACACCACAACACTACAACACTACAATACAACACTACAACACTACAACACTACAACACCACAACACTACAACACTACAACACCACAACACCACAACACCACAACAATACAACACTACAACACTACAACACCACAACAATACAACAATACAACACTACAACACTACAACACTACAACACTACAACACTACAACAATACAACACTACAACACTACAACACTACAACACTACAACACCACAACACCACAACACTACAACACTACAACAATACAACACTACAACACTACAACACCACAACACTACAACACTACAACACCACAACACCACAACACTACAACACTACAACACTACAACACCACAACACCACAACACTACAACACTACAACACTACAACACCACAACACCACAACACTACAACACTACAACACTACAACACCACAACACCACAACACTACAACACTACAACACCACAACACCACAACACCACAACACTACAACACTACAACACCACAACACCACAACACTACAACACTACAACACCACAACACCACAACACTACAACACCACAACACCACAACACCACAACACTACAACACTACAACACCACAACACCACAACACTACAACACCACAACACCACAACACCACAACACTACAACACTACAACACCACAACACCACAACACCACAACACTACAACACTACAACACCACAACACCACAACACCACAACACTACAACACTACAACACCACAACACTACAACACTACAACACCACAACACTACAACACCACAACACTACAACACCACAACACCACAACACTACAACACTACAACACTACAACACCACAACACCACAACACTACAACACCACAACACTACAACACCACAACACCACAACACCACAACACCACAACACCACAACACTACAACACCACAACACCACAACACCACAACACCACAACACTACAACACTACAACACTACAACACCACAACACCACAACACCACAACACTACAACACTACAACACTACAACACTACAACACCACAACAATACAACACTACAACACTACAACACCACAACACCACAACACTACAACACTACAACACTACAACACCACAACACTACAACACTACAACACCACAACACCACAACACTACAACACTACAACACTACAACACTACAACACTACAACACCACAACACTACAACACTACAACACTACAACACTACAACACTACAACACTACAACACTACAACACCACAACACTACAACACTACAACACTACAACACTACAACACTACAACACCACAACACCACAACACTACAACACTACAACACTACAACACTACAACACTACAACACCACAACACTACAACACTACAACACTACAACACCACAACACCACAACACTACAACACTACAACACTACAACACCACAACACTACAACACCACAACACCACAACACTACAACACTACAACACTACAACACTACAACACCACAACACTACAACACCACAACACTACAACACTACAACACTACAACAGTTCAGAACGTTCACACAAAGGCTCCAACAAATGGTACATAATTTAACACAACACTTGTCTCAATATGTTTCTTTGTCACATAAAATCAACAGATAAATATTGTGAGAGTGACGGAGGCGGCAGCAGGTGAGACCAGTCACCAGGATGTTAGGTGAGACCAGTCACCAGGATGTTAGGTGAGACCAGTCACCAGGATGTTAGGTGAGACCAGTCACCAGGATGTTAGGTGAGACCAGTCACCAGGATGTTAGGTGAGACCAGTCACCAGGATGTTAGGTGAGACCAGTCACCAGGATGTTAGGTGAGACCAGTCACCAGGATGTTAGGTGAGACCAGTCACCAGGATATTAGGTGAGACCAGTCACCAGGATGTTAGGTGAGACCAGTCACCAGGATGTTAGGTGAGACCAGTCACCAGGATATTAGGTGAGACCAGTCACCAGGATGTTAGGTGAGACCAGTCACCAGGATGTTAGGTGAGACCAGTCACCAGGATGTTAGGAAGTATTTCTTCAGCCACAGGTGTTGCAGAAGTGAATTCAGCTGTATAAGGCAGTGCTCCAGGGAAACGTTATATATATAGCTTCAAGACCATGTACTCCACCTGTCCTGCCCAGCTGGCCCGCCCTCTAGTCCCGCCCTCCACCCTCTTGTCCAACCCTTCATGTCCCGCCCTCCACCCTCTTGTCCCGCCCTCAGCTCTGTCTGCTGGTGTTACTATCACAGCGGGGGAGGTCACGGTGTGTAATTAGAGCGGCAGCACAGTGTTCATATGTTGTGGTGGGAAGGTGAGTGAATGTGAGGACAGGACAGGACAGGACAGGACAGGGTAGGACAGGACAGGACAGGACAGGGTAGGACAAAACAGGGCAGGACAGGACAGAACAGGACAGGGTAGGACAGGACAGGACAGAACAGGACAGGACAGGACAGGACAGGACAGGACAGGACAGGACAGGACAGGGTAGGACAGGGAGAAAAGGGCAAGAGGATATTACCATATATGAAGGCACTGCGACCTGTTATTCTGGTTTAACACTGGCAACCAGTATTGTTACTACCACTGACAACCAGTGTTGTTACTACCACTGACAACCAGTGTTGTTACTACCACTGACAACCAGTGTTCTTACTACCACTGACAACCAGTGTTGTTACTACCACTGACAACCAGTGTTCTTACTACCACTGACAACCAGTGTTGTTACTACCACTGACAACCAGTGTTGTTACTACCACTGACAACCAGTGTTCTTACTACCACTGACAACCAGTGTTGTTACTACCACTGACAACCAGTGTTCTTACTACCACTGACAACCAGTGTTCTTACTACCACTGACAACCAGTGTTCTTACTACCACTGACAACCAGTGTTGTTACTACCACTGATAACCAATGTTGTTACTACCACTGACAACCAGTGTTGTTACTACCACTGACAACCAGTGTTGTTACTACCACTGACAACCAGTGTTCTTACTACCACTGACAACCAGTGTTCTTAGTGTTGTTACTACCACTGACAACCAGTGTTCTTACTACCACTGACAACCAGTGTTCTTACTACCACTGACAACCAGTGTTCTTACTACCACTGACAACCAGTGTTGTTACTACCACTGACAACCAGTGTTGTTACTACCACTGACAACCAGTGTTGTTACTACCACTGACAACCAGTGTTCTTACTACCACTGACAACCAGTGTTCTTACTACCACTGACAACCAGTGTTCTTACTACCACTGACAACCAGTGTTGTTACTACCACTGACAACCAGTGTTGTTACTACCACTGACAACCAGTGTTGTTACTACCACTGACAACCAGTGTTGTTACTACCACTGACAACCAGTGTTGTTACTACCACTGACAACCAGTGTTGTTACTACCACTGACAACCAGTGTTGTTACTACCACTGACAACAAGTGTTCTTACTAGCACTGACAACCAGTGTTCTTACTACCACTGACAACCAGTGTTCTTACTACCACTGACAACCAGTGTTCTTACTACCACTGACAACCAGTGTTCCTACTACCACTGACAACCAGTGTTGTTACTACCACTGACAACCAGTGTTGTTACTACCAATGACAACCAGTGTTGTTACTACCACTGACAACCAGTGTTCTTACTACCACTGACAACCAGTGTTCTTACTACCACTGACAACCAGTGTTCTTACTACCACTGACAAACAGTGTTGTTACTACCACTGACAACCAGTGTTGTTACTACCACTGACAACCAGTGTTCTTACTACCACTGACAACCAGTGTTGTTACTACCACTGACAACCAGTGTTCTTACTACCACTGACAACCAGTGTTGTTACTACCACTGACAACCAGTGTTCTTACTACCACTGACAACCAGTGTTCTTACTACCACTGACAACCATTGTTGTTACTACCACTGACAACCAGTGTTCTTACTACCACTGACAACCAGTGTTCTTACTACCACTGACAACCAGTGTTGTTACTACCACTGACAACCAGTGTTCTTACTACCACTGACAACCAGTGTTGTTACTACCACTGACAACCAGTGTTGTTGCTAACACTGACAACCAGTGTTGTTACTACCATGTTAAACTTATCATTATATGTTTGCTTGCAGAGGGTAAGAGACTCCGGTTGACGGACAAAGAGTGCATCCAAGGTGCTTAAAGTGGCAGGTGATAGACTCATCAGTGGAACTAAGGATCCCAGTGTGGCTAGTTGTGTGTTCCAGCCTCTTAGTGTTACACTTCACGAGGTTGATGCCCGTTGTATCCTGGGTATCTGGGTACCTGGGTACATGTGTTCCAGCCTCTCAATGTTACACTTCACGAGGTTGATGCCCGTTGTATCCTGGGTATCTGGGTACCTGGGTACATGTGTTCCAGCCTCTCAATGTTACACTTCACGAGGTTGATGCCCGTTGTATCCTGGGTATCTGGGTACCTGGGTACATGTGTTCCAGCCTCTCAATGTTACACTTCACGAGGTTGATGCCCGTTGTATCCTGGGTACCTGGGTACCTGTGTACATGTGTTCCAGCCTCTCAATGTTACACTTCACGAGGTTAATACCCGTTGTATTCTGGGTACCTGGATACCTGACTTCCTGGGTACCTGGGTATCTGTTTACCTGCGTACCTGGGTATCTGTGTTCCTGGGTATCTAGGTTCCTGGGTACCTGAGTACCTGGGTTCCTAGGTACCTGGATACCTGCTCCAACTCTCACCACCTCAACACGTTTTTATAATGTAATTCTTGACAACACATACAGTATGTGTAGTGTACACTACTATATGTATATATAAGTGAGGTGGATGGTGCAGCAGTGATGGTGCAGCAGTGATGGTGCAGCAGTGTTGTGCAGCAGTGATGGTGCAGCAGTGATGGTGTAGCAGTGATGGTGCAGCAGTGATGGTGTAGCAGTGATGGTGCAGCAGTGATGGTGCAGCAGTGATGGTGCAGCAGTGATGGTGTAGCAGTGATGGTGCAGCAGTGATGGTGCAGCAGTGATGGTGCAGCAGTGATGGTGCAGCAGTGATGGTGCAGCAGTGATGGTGCAGCAGTGATGGTGTGATGCAGTGGTGGTTCAGCAGTGTTGGTGCAGCAGTGATGGTGCAGCAGTGATGGTGCAGCAGTGATGGTGCAGCAGTGATGGTGCAGCAGTGATGGTGCAGCAGTGATGGTGCAGCAGTGATGGTGCAGCAGTGATGGTGCAGCAGTGATGGTGCAGCAGTGATGGTGCAGCAGTGATGGTGCAGCAGTGATGGTGTAGCAGTGATGGTGCAGCAGTGATGGTGCAGCAGTGATGGTGCAGCAGTGATGGTGCAGCAGTGATGGTGCAGCAGTGATGGTGTAGCAGTGATGGTGCAGCAGTGATGGTGCAGCAGTGATGGTGCAGCAGTGATGGTGCAGCAGTGATGGTGCAGCAGTGATGGTGCAGCAGTGATGGTGCAGCAGTGATGGTGCAGCAGTGATGGTGCAGCAGTGATGGTGCAGCAGTGATGGTGCAGCAGTGATGGTGCAGCAGTGATGGTGCAGCAGTGATGGTGCAGCAGTGATGGTGCAGCAGTGATGGTGTAGCAGTGATGGTGCAGCAGTGATGGTGCAGCAGTGATGGTGCAGCAGTGATGGTGCAGCAGTGATGGTGTAGCAGTGATGGTGCAGCAGTGATGGTGCAGCAGTGATGGTGCAGCAGTGATGGTGCAGCAGTGATGGTGCAGCAGTGATGGTGCAGCAGTGATGGTGCAGCAGTGATGGTGCAGCAGTGATGGTGCAGCAGTGATGGTGCAGCAGTGATGGTGCAGCAGTGATGGTGCAGCAGTGATGGTGCAGCAGTGATGGTGCAGCAGTGATGGTGCAGCAGTGATGGTGCAGCAGTGATGGTGCAGCAGTGATGGTGCAGCAGTGATGGTGCAGCAGTGATGGTGCAGCAGTGATGGTGCAGCAGTGATGGTGCAGCAGTGATGGTGCAGCAGTGATGGTGCAGCAGTGATGGTGCAGCAGTGATGGTGCAGCAGTGATGGTGCAGCAGTGATGGTGCAGCAGTGATGGTGCAGCAGTGATGGTGCAGCAGTGATGGTGCAGCAGTGATGGTGCAGCAGTGATGGTGCAGCAGTGATGGTGCAGCAGTGATGGTGCAGCAGTGATGGTGCAGCAGTGATGGTGCAGCAGTGATGGTGTAGCAGTGATGGTGCAGCAGTGATGGTGCAGCAGTGATGGTCAAGCAGTGATGGTGCAGCAGTGATGCAGTGATGGTGCAGCAGTGATGGTGCAGCAGTGATGGTGTAGCAGTGATGGTGCAGCAGTGATGGTGCAGCAGTGATGGTGTAGCAGTGATGGTGCAGCAGTGATGGTGTAGCAGTGATGGTGCAGCAGTGATGGTGTAGCAGTGATGGTGCAGCAGTGGCCTCATTATCAAACAATGACACAGTTTTAAGACATTTATAATGAGGCAGTGAGTGAGTCATTATATGACCCACGTCAGGGATTTCCCTGACGAATAAATTACTGACAAAAAGTGTGATAGACGCAGGTACCTTAGTTATAATGAACCTGTCTGCCCTCAGGTACATAATGTACACCACAGGTGATTAATCAAACACAGGTACAACACCTACGTACCATCTGCGTAACATCTTGCAAGTAAAGATGCGCAGGTGTTTATTCCCTCATATTGATGACTCAGACACTTGTGCAACACAAGAATGGTACCTAACTGCTGCACATTGATGACCAACATGTGGGTATTATGTACCATTACCATATCCACGTGTACAAGCAATATTTACTGCCCATATTAACTATGGTTAGGTTTGTACTCACTCCAAGTGTACTCCTTGGAGTGTACCTGCAGGGAGTGCACTCCCCTGGAGTACACCTGAAGGGAGTGCACTCCATCACTGTTGCCTGCACTCCCTGCAGTGCACTCCATCACTGTTGCCTGCACTCCCTGCAGTGCACTCCATCACTGTTGCCTGCACTCCCTGCAGTGCACTTCATCACTGTTGCCTGCACTCCCCGCAGTGCACTTCATCACTGTTGCCTGCACTCCCTGCAGTGCACTCCATCACTGTTGCCTGCACTCCCTGCAGTGCACTCCATCACTGTTGCCTGCACTCCCTGCAGTGCACTCCATCACTGTTGCCTGCACTCCCTGCAGTGCACTCCATCACTGTTGCCTGCACTCCCTGCAGTGCACTTCATCACTGTTGCCTGCACTCCCCGCAGTGCACTTCATCACTGTTGCCTGCACTCCCTGCAGTGCACTCCATCACTGTTGCCTGCACTCCCTGCAGTGCACTCCATCACTGTTGCCTGCACTCCCTGCAGTGCACTCCATCACTGTTGCCTGCACTCCCTGCAGTGCACTCCCTCACTGTTGCCTGCACTCCCTGCAGTGCACTCCATCACTGTTGCCTGCACTCCCTGCAGTGCACTCCATCACTGTTGCCTGCACTCCCTGCAGTGCACTCCATCACTGTTGCCTGCACTCCCCGCAGTGCACTTCATCACTGTTGCCTGCACTCCCTGCAGTGCACTCCATCACTGTTGCCTGCACTCCCTGCAGTGCACTCCATCACTGTTGCCTGCACTCCCTGCAGTGCACTCCATCACTGTTGCCTGCACTCCCTGCAGTGCACTCCATCACTGTTGCCTGTACTCCCTGCAGTGCACTCCATAACTGTTGCCTGCACTCCCTGCAGTGCACTCCATCACTGTTGCCTGCACTCCCTGCAGTGCACTCCATCACTGTTGCCTGCACTCCCTGCAGTGCACTCCATCACTGTTGCGTGTACTCCCTGCAGTGCACTCCATCACTGTTGCCTGCACTCCCTGCAGTGCACTCCATCACTGTTGCCTGCACTCCCTGCAGTGCACTCCATCACTGTTGCCTGCACTCCCTGCAGTGCACTCCATCACTGTTGCCTGCACTCCCTGCAGTGCACTTCATCACTGTTGCCTGCACACACTGCACTGCACTCCATCACTGTTGCATGCACTCCCTGCAGTGCACTTCATCACTGTTGCCTGCACTCCCTGCAGTGCACTTCATCACTGTTGCCTGCACTCCCTGCAGTGCACTCCATCACCGTTGCCTGCACTCCCTGCAGTGCACTCCATCACTGTTGCCTGCACTCCCTGCAGTGCACTCCATCACTGTTGCCTGCACTCCCTGCAGTGCACTACATCACTGTTGCCTGCACACCCTGCAGTGCACTCCATCACTATTGCCTGCACTACCTGCAGTGCACTCCATCACTGTTGCCTGCACTCCCTGCAGTGCACTCCATCACTGTTGCCTGCACTCCATGCAGTGCACTCCATCACTGTTGCCTGCACACACTGCAGTGCACTCCATCACTGTTGCCTGCACTCCCTGCAGTGCACTCCATCACTGTTGCCTGCACACCCTGCAGTGCACTCCATCACTATTGCCTGCACTCCCTGCAGTGCACTCCATCACTGTTGCCTGCACTCCCTCCAGTGCACTCCATCACTGTTGCCTGCATTCCCTGCAGTGCACTCCATCACTGTTGCCTGCACTCCCTGCAGTGCACTCCATCACTGTTGCCTGCACTCCCTGCAGTGCACTCCATCACTGTTGCCTGCACTCCCTGCAGTGCACTCCATCACTGTTGCCTGCACTCCCTGCAGTGCACTCCATCACTGTTGCCTGCACTCCCTGCAGTGCACTCCATCACTGTTGCCTGCACTCCCTGCAGTGCACTCCATCACTGTTGCCTGCACTCCCTGCAGTGCACTCCATCACTGTTGCCTGCACTCCCTGCAGTGCACTCCATCACTGTTGCCTGCACTCCCTGCAGTGCACTCCATCACTGTTGCCTGCACTCCCTGCAGTGCACTCCATCACTGTTGCCTGCACTCCCTGCAGTGCACTCCATCACTGTTGCCTGCACTGCCCTGCAGTGCACTCCATCACTGTTGCCTGCACTCCCTGCAGTGCACTCCATCACTGTTGCCTGCACTCCCTGCAGTGCACTCCATCACTGTTGCCTGCACACCCTGCAGTGCACTCCATCACTGTTGCCTGCACTCCCTGCACTGCACTCCATCACTGTTGCCTGCATTCCCTGCAGTGCACTCCATCACTGTTGCCTGCACTCCCTGCAGTGCACTCCATCACTGTTGCCTGCACTCCCTGCAGTGCACTCCATCACTGTTGCCTACACTCCCTGCAGTGCACTCCATCACTGTTGCCTGCACTCCCTGCAGTGCACTCCATCACTGTTGCCTGCACTCCCTGCAGTGCACTCCATCACTGTTGCCTGCACTCCCTGCAGTGCACTCCATCACTGTTGCCTGCACTCCCTGCAGTGCACTCCATCACTGTTGCCTGCACTCCCTGCACTGCACTCCATCACTGTTGCCTGCACTCCCTGCAGTGCACTCCATCACTGTTGCCTGCACTCCCTGCACTGCACTCCATCACTGTTGCCTGCACACCCTGCAGTGCACTCCATCACTGTTGCCTGCACTCCCGGCACTGCACTCCATCACTGTTGCCTGCACTCCCTGCAGTGCACTCCATCACTGTTGCCTGCACTCCCTGCACTGCACTCCATCACTGTTGCCTGCACTCCCTGCAGTGCACTCCATCACTGTTGCCTGCACTCCCTGCACTGTACTCCATCACTGTTGCCTGCACTCCCTGCAGTGCACTCCATCACTGTTGCCTGCACTCCCTGCAGTGCACTCCATCACTGTTGCCTGCACTCCCTGCAGTGCACTCCATCACTGTTGCCTGCACTCCCTGCAGTGCACTCCATCACTGTTGCCTGCACTCCCTGCAGTGCACTCCATCACTGTTGCCTGCACTCCCTGCACTGTACTCCATCACTGTTGCCTGCACTCCCTGCAGTGCACTCCATCACTGTTGCCTGCACTCCCTGCACTGCACTCCATCACTGTTGCCTGCACTCCCTGCAGTGCACTCCATCACTGTTGCCTGCACTCCCTGCACTGTACTCCATCACTGTTGCCTGCACTCCCTGCAGTGCACTCCATCACTGTTGCCTGCACTCCCTGCACTGCACTCCATCACTGTTGCCTGCACTCCCTGCAGTGCACTCCATCACTGTTGCCTGCACTCCCTGCACTGCACTCCATCACTGTTGCCTGCACTCCCTGCAGTGCACTCCATCACTGTTGCCTGCACTCCCTGCAGTGCACTCCATCACTGTTGCCTGCACTCCCTGCAGTGCACTCCATCACTGTTGCCTGCACTCCCTGCAGTGCACTCCATCACTGTTGCCTGCACTCCCTGCAGTGCACTCCATCACTGTTGCCTGCACACCCTGCAGTGCACTCCATCACTGTTGCCTGCACTCCCTGCACTGCACTCCATCACTGTTGCCTGCACTCCCTGCAGTGCACTCCATCACTGTTGCCTGCACTCCCTGCAGTGCACTCCATCACTGTTGCCTGCACTCCCTGCAGTGCACTCCATCACTGTTGCCTGCACTCCCTGCAGTGCACTCCATCACTGTTGCCTGCACTCCCTGCAGTGCACTCCATCACTGTTGCCTGCACTCCCTGCAGTGCACTCCATCACTGTTGCCTGCACTCCCTGCAGTGCACTCCATCACTGTTGCCTGCACTCCCTGCAGTGCACTCCATCACTGTTGCCTGCACTCCCTGCAGTGCACTCCATCACTGTTGCCTGCACTCCCTGCAGTGCACTCCATCACTGTTGCCTGCACTCCCTGCACTGCACTCCATCACTGTTGCCTGCACTCCCTGCAGTGCACTCCATCACTGTTGCCTGCACTCCCTGCAGTGCACTCCATCACTGTTGCCTGCACTCCCTGCAGTGCACTCCATCACTGTTGCCTGCACTCCCTGCAGTGCACTCCATCACTGTTGCCTGCACTCCCTGCAGTGCACTCCATCACTGTTGCCTGCACTCCCTGCAGTGCACTCCATCACTGTTGCCTGCACTCCCTGCACTGCACTCCATCACTGTTGCCTGCACTCCCTGCAGTGCACTCCATCACTGTTGCCTGCACTCCCTGCACTGCACTCCATCACTGTTGCCTGCACTCCCTGCAGTGCACTCCATCACTGTTGCCTGCACTCCCTGCACTGCACTCCATCACTGTTGCCTGCACTCCCTGCAGTGCACTCCATCACTGTTGCCTGCACTCCCTGCAGTGCACTCCATCACTGTTGCCTGCACTCCCTGCAGTGCACTCCATCACTGTTGCCTGCACTCCCTGCAGTGCACTCCATCACTGTTGCCTGCACTCCCTGCAGTGCACTCCATCACTGTTGCCTGCACTCCCTGCACTGCACTCCATCACTGTTGCCTGCACTCCCTGCAGTGCACTCCATCACTGTTGCCTGCACTCCCTGCACTGTGCACTCCATCACTGTTGCCTGCACTCCCTGCAGTGCACTCCATCACTGTTGCCTGCACTCCCTGCAGTGCACTCCATCACTGTTGCCTGCACTCCCTGCAGTGCACTCCATCACTGTTGCCTGCACTCCCTGCAGTGCACTCCATCACTGTTGCCTGCACTCCCTGCAGTGCACTCCATCACTGTTGCCTGCACTCCCTGCAGTGCACTCCATCACTGTTGCCTGCACTCCCTGCAGTGCACTCCATCACTGTTGCCTGCACTCCCTGCAGTGCACTCCATCACTGTTGCCTGCACTCCCTGCAGTGCACTCCATCACTGTTGCCTGCACTCCCTGCAGTGCACTCCATCACTGTTGCCTGCACTCCCTGCAGTGCACTCCATCACTGTTGCCTGCACTCCCTGCAGTGCACTCCATCACTGTTGCCTGCACTCCCTGCAGTGCACTCCATCACTGTTGCCTGCACTCCCTGCAGTGCACTCCATCACTGTTGCCTGCACTCCCTGTTGCCTGCATTCCCTGCAGTGCACTCCATCACTGTTGCCTGCACTCCCTGCAGTGCACTCCATCACTGTTGCCTGCACTCCATCACTGTTGCCTGCACTCCCTGCACTGCACTCCATCACTGTTGCCTGCACTCCCTGCAGTGCACTCCATCACTGTTGCCTGCACTCCCTGCAGTGCACTCCATCACTGTTGCCTGCACTCCCTGCAGTGCACTCCATCACTGTTGCCTGCACTCCCTGCAGTGCACTCCATCACTGTTGCCTGCACTCCCTGCACTGCACTCCATCACTGTTGCCTGCACTCCCTGCAGTGCACTCCATCACTGTTGCCTGCACTCCCTGCACTGCACTCCATCACTGTTGCCTGCACTCCCTGCAGTGCACTCCATCACTGTTGCCTGCACTCCCTGCACTGCACTCCATCACTGTTGCCTGCACTCCCTGCAGTGCACTCCATCACTGTTGCCTGCACTCCCTGCACTCCCTGCAGTGCACTCCATCACTGTTGCCTGCACTCCCTGCAGTGCACTCCATCAATTTTGCCTGCACTCCCTGCAGTGCACTCCATCACTGTTGCCTGCACTCCCTGCAGTGCACTCCATCACTGTTGCCTGCACTCCCTGCACTGCACTCCATCACTGTTGCCTGCACTCCCTGCACTGCACTCCATCACTGTTGCCTGCACTCCCTGCACTGCACTCCATCACTGTTGCCTGCACTCCCTGAAGTGCACTCCATCACTGTTGCCTGCACTCCCTGCACTGCACTCCATCACTGTTGCCTGCACTCCCTGCAGTGCACTCCATCACTGTTGCCTGCACTCCCTGCAGTGCACTCCATCACTGTTGCCTGCACTCCCTGCAGTGCACTCCATCACTGTTGCCTGCACTCCCTGCAGTGCACTCCATCACTGTTGCCTGCACTCCCTGCAGTGCACTCCATCACTGTTGCCTGCACTCCCTGCAGTGCACTCCATCACTGTTGCCTGCACTCCCTGCAGTGCAGGCAACAATGATGTATAATATTATACACCTGGAAAGTAATGAAGAAACTGTGGGCAGGACACTGTGGGCAGGACACTGTGGGCAGGACACTGTGGGCAGGACACTGTGGGCAGGACACTGTGGGCAGGACACTGTGGGCAGGATACTGTGGGCAGGACACTGTGGGCAGGACACTGTGGGCAGGACACTGTGGGCAGGACACTGTGGGCAGGACACTGTGGGCAGGACACTGTGGGCAGGACACTGTGGGCAGGACACTGTGGGCAGGATACTGTGGGCAGGACACTGTGGGCAGGACACTGTGGGCAGGACACTGTGGGCAGGACACTGTGGGCAGGACACTGTGGGCAGGATACTGTGGGCAGGACACTGTGGGCAGGACACTGTGGGCAGGACACTGTGGGCAGGACACTGTGGGCAGGATACTGTGGGCAGGACACTGTGGGCAGGACACTGTGGGCAGGACACTGTGGGCAGGACACTGTGGGCAGGACACTGTGGGCAGGATACTGTGGGCAGGACACTGTGGGCAGGACACTGTGGGCAGGACACTGTGGGCAGGACACTGTGGGCAGGACACTGTGGGCAGGATACTGTGGGCAGGACACTGTGGGCAGGACACTGTGGGCAGGATACTGTGGGCAGGACACTGTGGGCAGGACACTGTGGGCAGGACACTGTGGGCAGGACACTGTGGGCAGGACACTGTGGGCAGGACACTGTGGGCAGGACACTGTGGGCAGGATACTGTGGGCAGGACACTGTGGGCAGGACTCTGTGGGCAGGATACTGTGGGCGCGATACTGTGGGCAGGACACTGTGGGCAGGACACTGTGGGCAGGACACTGTGAGCAGGACACTGTCGGCAGGATACTGTGGGCAGGACACTGTGGGCAGGACACTGTGGGCAGGACACTGTGGGCAGGACACTGTGGGCAGGACACTGTGAGCAGGACACTGTCGGCAGGATACTGTGGGCAGGACACTGTGGGCAGAACACTGTGGGCAGGACACTGTGGGCAGGACACTGTGGGCAGGACACTGTGAGCAGGACACTGTCGGCAGGATACTGTCGGCAGGATACTGTGGGCAGGACACTGTGGGCAGGACACTGTGAGCAGGACACTGTGGGCAGGATACTGTGGGCAGGACACTGTGGGAAGGACACTGTGGGCAGGACACTGTGGGCAGGACACTGTGAGCAGGACACTGTGGGCAGGATACTGTGGGCAGGATACTGTGGGCAGGATACTGTGGGCAGGATACTGTGGGCAGGACACTGTGGGCAGGATACTGTGGGCAGGATACTGTGGGCAGGATACTGTGGGCAGGATACTGTGGGCACGATACTGTGGGCACGATACTGTGGGTAGGACACTGTGGGCAGAACACTGTGGGCAGGATACTGTGGGCAGGACACTGTGGGCAGGACACTGTGGGCACGATACTGTGGGCACGATACTGTGGGCACGATACTGTGGGCAGGACACTGTGGGCACGATACTGTGGGCACGATACTGTGGGCATGATACTGTGGGCAGGACACTGTGGGAACGATACTGTGGGCACGATACTGTGGGCACGATACTGTGGGCAGGATACTGTGGGCACGATACTGTGGGCACGATACTGTGGGCAGGATACTGTGGGCAGTACACTGTGGGCACGATACTGTGGGCAGGACACTCTGGGCACGATACTGTAGGCAGGACACTGTGGGCAGGATACTGTGGTTAGGACACTGTGGGCAGGATAGTGTGGATAGGACACTGTGGGCAGGACATTGTAGGTAGGACACTGTGGGTAGGACACTGTGAGCAGGACACTATGGGTAGGACACTGTGGGTAGGACACTGTGAGCAGGACACTGTGGGCAAGACACTGCGGGTAGGACACTGTGGGCAGGACACTGTGGGCAGGACACTATGAGCACGATACTATGGGCAGAACACTGTGGGCAGGACACTGTGGGCAGGACACTGTGAGCACGATACTGTGAGTAGGATGCTCTGGGCACGATACTGTGGGCAGGACACTATGGGCAGGACACTGTAGGCAGTACACTGTGGGCAGGACACTGTGGGCAGGACACTGTGGGCAGGATACTGTGGGTAGGAGACTGTGGTCAGGATACTGTATGCAGGATACTGTGGACACGATACTGTGGGCAGGACACTCTGGGCACGATACTGTGGGCAGGACACTGTGGGCAGGATACTGTGGGTAGGACACTGTGGGCAGGATAGTGTGGGTAGGACACTGTGGGCAGGACATTGTAGGTAGGACACTGTGGGTAGGACACTGTGAGCAGGACACTGTGGGTAGGACACTGTGGGTAGGACACTGTGAGGACACTGTGGGGAAGATACTGCGGGTAGGACACTGTGGGAAGGACACTGTGGGCAGGACACTATGGGCACGATACTGTGGACACGACACTGTGGGCAGGACACTATGGGCACGATACTGTGGGCAGGACACTGTAGGCAGGATGCTCTGGGCACGATACTGTGGGCAGTACACTGTGGGCATGACATTGTGGGCAAGATACTGTGGGCAGGACACTGTGGGCAGGATACTGTGGGTAGGACACTGTGGGCAGGATACTGTGGGTAGGACACTGTGGGCAGGACATTGTGGGTAGGACACTGTGGGTAGGACACTGTGGGCAGTACGCTGTGAGTAGGACACTGTGGGTAGGACACTGTGAGTAGGACACTGTGGCCAGTACACTGTGAGTAGGACATTGTGGGCAGAACACTGTGGGTAGGACACTGTGGGTAGGACACTGTGGGCAGTACACTGTGAGTAGGACACTGTGGGTAAGACACTGTGAGTAGGACACTGTGGCCAGTACACTGTGAGTAGGACACTGTGGGCAGTACACTGTGGGTAGGACACTGTGGGTAGGACACTGTGGGCAGGACGCTGTGGGCAGGACACTGTGGGCAGGACGCTGTGGACAGGACACTGTGGGCAGGACACCCCAATGATAAGTAGACACTGAGACGTGTCCTTGGCGTGCCCGTGACGCCGTGTCCGGGAGGAGAAAGACATTTGCTGTGGGAGGAGGATGAGGAGGGGAAGAACCACACTTACTGTGGGAGAGGGGAGAGGAGGAGGAGAACCACACTTACTGTGGGAGAGGGGAGAGGAGGACGAGAACCACACTTACTGTGAAAGAGGAGAGAGGAGGAGGAGAACCACACTTACTGTGGGAGGGGGAAGAGGAGGTGAAAGACCCATACTTACTGTGGGAGGAGGGGGAGAACCACACTTACTGTGGGAGGGGGAAGAGGAGGTGAAAGACCCACACTTACTGTGGGAGGGGGAAGAGGAGGTGAAGAACCACACTTACTGTTGGAGGAGGGGGAGAACCACACTTACTATGGGAGGGGGAAGAGGAGGGGAAGAACCACACTTACTGTGGGAGGGGGAAGAGGAGGGGAAGACCCACACTTACTGTGGGAGGAGGGGGAGAACCACACTTACTGTGGGAGGGGGAAGAGGAGGGGAAGAACCACACTTACTGTGGGGGGGGGAAGAGGAGGGGGAGAACCACACTTACTGTGGGAAGGGGAGAATCACACTTACTGTGGCAGGGGAAGACCCACGCTTACTGTGGGAGGAGGGGGAGAACCACACTTACTGTGGGAGGGTGAAGAGGAGGGGAAGAACCACACTTACTGTGGGAAGGGGAAGAGGAGGGGGAAAACCACAATTACTGTGGGAGGGGGAAGAACCACACTTACTGTGGTAAGGGGAGAATCACACTTACTGTGGGAGGGGAAGAACCACACTTACTGTGGGAGGGGGGAGGAGGGGGAGAACCACAATTACTGTGGGAGGGGGAGAGCCACACTTACTGTGGGAAGGGGAGAATCACACTTACTGTGGTAGGGGAAGACCCACACTTACTGTGGGAGGAGGGGGAGAACCACACTTACTGTGGGAAGGGGAAGAGGAGGGGGAAAACCACACTTACTGTGGGAGGGGGAAGAACAACACTTACTGTGGTAAGGGGAGAATCACACTTACTGTGGGAGGGGAAGAACCACACTGACTGTGGGAGGGGGGAGGAGGGGGAGAACCACACTTACTGTGGGAGGAGGGGGATAATCACACTTACTGTGGGAGGGGGAGAACCACACTGACTGTGGAAAGGGGAAGAGGTGGGGGATAACCACACTTACTGTGGGAGGGGGAAGAACCACACTTACTGTGGTAAGGGGAGAATCACAGTTACTGTGGGAGGGGAAGAACCACACTTACTGTGGGAGGGGGAGGAGGGGGAGAACCACACTTACTGTGGGAGGGGGAGAGGAGGGGGAGAACCACACTTACTGTGGGAAGGGAAGAGGAGGGGAAGAGCCACACTTACTGTGGGAGGGGGAAGAGGAGGGGAAGAACCACACTTACTGTGGGAGGGGGAAGAGGACAAGGTGGGAGGGGAGAGGACGGGAACGTGTGAACTCTGTAGGAGGACAAAGACTGAGTTCTTAATACCAGGAGTGACCTGTGTCTCCATACAAAGTGACCTGTGTCTCCATACAAAGTGACCTGTCTCCATACAAAGTGACCTGTGTCTCCATACAAAGTGACCTGTGTCTCCATACAAAGTGACCTGTGTCTCCATACAAAGTGACCTGTGTCTCCATACAAAGTGACCTGTGTCTCCATACTAAGTGACCTGTGTCTCCATACAAAGTGACCTATGTCTCCATACAAAGTGACCTGTGTGTCCATACAAAGTGACATGTGTGTCCATACAAAGTGACCTGTGTCCATACAAAGTGACCTGTGTCTCCATACAAAGTGACCTGTGTCTCCATACAAAGTGGCCTGTGTCTCCATACAAAGTGACCTGTGTCTCCATACAAAGTGACCTGTGTGCCCATACAAAGTGACCTGTGTGTCCATACAAAGTGACCTGTGTATCCATACAAAGTGACCTGTGTGTCCATACAAAGTGACCTGTGTCCATACAAACTGACCTGTGTCTCCATACAAAGTGACCTGTGTGTCCATACAAAGTGACCTGTGTCCATACAAAGTGACCTGTGTCCATACAAAGTGACCTGTGTGTCCATACAAAGTGACCTGTGTGTCCATACAAAGTGACCTGTGTGTCCATACAAAGTGACCTGTGTCCATACAAAGTGACCTGTGTCTCCATACAAAGTGACCTGTGTGTCCATACAAAGTGACCTGTGTGTCCATACAAAGTGACCTGTGTGTCCATACAGTGACCTGTGTGTCCATACAAAGTGACTTGTGTGTCCATACAAAGTGACCTGTGTGTCCATACAAAGTGTCCTGTGTGTCCATACACAGTGACCTGTGTGTCCATACAAAGTGACCTGTGTGTCCATACAAAGTGACCTGTGTGTCCGTACAAAGTGACCTGTGTGTCCATACAAAGTGACCTGTGTCTCCATATAAAGTGACCTGTGTGTCCATACAACGTGACCTGTGTCTCCATACAAAGTGACCTGTGTGTCCATACAAAGTGACCTGTGTGCCCATACAAAGTGACCTGTGTGTCCATACAAAGTGACCTGTGTCTCCATACAAAGTGACCTGTGTGTCCATACAAAGTGACCTAAGTGTCCATACAAAGTGACCTGTGTGTCCATACAAAGTGACCTAAGTGTCCATACAAAGTGACCTAAGTGTCCATACAAAGTGTCCTGTGTGTCCATACACAGTGGCCTGTGTGTCCATACAAAGTGACCTGTGTGTCCATACAAAGTGACCTGTTTGTCCATACAAAGTGACCTGTGTGTCCATACAAAGTGACCTGTGTGTCCATACAAAGTGACCTGTTTGTCCATACAAAGTGACCTGTGTGTCCATACAAAGTGACCTGTGTATCCATACAAAGTGACCTGTGTGTCCATACAAAGTGACCTGTGTCCATACAAACTGACCTGTGTCTCCATACAAAGTGACCTGTGTGTCCATACAAAGTGACCTGTGTCCATACAAAGTGACCTGTGTCCATACAAAGTGACCTGTGTGTCCATACAAAGTGACCTGTGTGTCCATACAAAGTGACCTGTGTGTCCATACAAAGTGACCTGTGTGTCCATACAAAGTGACCTGTCTCCATACAAAGTGACCTGTGTGTCCATACAAAGTGACCTGTGTGTCCATACAAAGTGACCTGTGTGTCCATACAGTGACCTGTGTGTCCATACAAAGTGACCTGTGTGTCCATACAAAGTGACCTGTGTGTCCATACAAAGTGTCCTGTGTGTCCATACAAAGTGACCTGTGTGTCCATACAAAGTGACCTGTGTCCATACAAAGTGACCTGTGTGTCCATACAAAGTGACCTGTGTGTCCATACAAAGTGACCTGTGTGTCCGTACAAAGTGACCTGTGTGTCCATACAAAGTGACCTGTGTGTCCGTACAAAGTGACCTGTGTGTCCATACAAAGTGACCTGTGTCTCCATATAAAGTGACCTGTGTGTCCATACAAAGTGACCTGTGTCTCCATACAAAGTGACCTGTGTGTCCATACAAAGTGACCTGTGTGTCCGTACAAAGTGACCTGTGTGTCCATACAAAGTGACCTGTGTGTCCGTACAAAGTGACCTGTGTGTCCATACAAAGTGACCTGTGTCTCCATATAAAGTGACCTGTGTGTCCATACAAAGTGACCTGTGTCTCCATACAAAGTGACCTGTGTGTCCGTACAAAGTGACCTGTGTGCCCATACAAAGTGACCTGTGTGTCCATACAAAGTGACCTGTGTGTCCATACAAAGTGACCTGTGTGTCCATATAAAGTGACCTAAGTGTCCATACAAAGTGACCTGTGTGTCCATACAAAGTGACCTAAGTGTCCATACAAAGTGACCTAAGTGTCCATACAAAGTGTCCTGTGTGTCCATACACAGTGGCCTGTGTGTCCATACAAAGTGACCTGTGTGTCCATACAAAGTGACCTGTTTGTCCATACAAAGTGACCTGTGTGTCCATACAAAGTGACCTGTGTGTCCATACAAAGTGACCTGTTTGTCCATACAAAGTGACCTGTGTGTCCATACAAAGTGACCTGTGTATCCATACAAAGTGACCTGTGTGTCCATACAAAGTGACCTGTGTGTCCATACAAAGTGACCTGTGTCCATACAAAGTGACCTGTGTGTCCATACAAAGTGACCTGTGTGTCCATACAAAGTGACCTGTGTGTCCATACAAAGTGACCTGTGTGTCCATACAAAGTGACCTGTCTCCATACAAAGTGACCTGTGTGTCCATACAAAGTGACCTGTGTCCATACAAAGTGACCTGTGTGTCCATACAAAGTGACCTGTGTGTCCATACAAAGTGACCTGTGTGTCCGTACAAAGTGACCTGTGTGTCCATACAAAGTGACCTGTGTCTCCATACAAAGTGACCTGTGTGTCCATACAAAGTGACCTGTGTCTCCATACAAAGTGACCTGTGTGTCCATACAAAGTGACCTGTGTGCCCATACAAAGTGACCTGTGTGTCCATACAAAGTGACCTGTGTCTCCATACAAAGTGACCTGTGTGTCCATACAAAGTGACCTAAGTGTCCATACAAAGTGACCTGTGTGTCCATACAAAGTGACCTAAGTGTCCATACAAAGTGACCTAAGTGACCTGTGTGTCCATACAAAGTGACCTGTGTGTCCATACAAAGTGACCTGTGTGTCTGTACAAAGTGACCTGTGTCCATACAAAGTGACCTGTGTCTCCATACAAAGTGAGCTGTGTGTCCATACAAAGTGACCTGTGTGTTCATACAAATGACCTGTGTCTCCAAAGTGACCTGTGTCTCCATACAAAGTGACCTGTGTCTCCATGCAAAGTGACCTGTCTCCAGACAAAGTGACCTGTGTCTCAATACCAAGTGACCTGTGTCTCAATACCAAGTGACCTGTGTCTCAATACCAAGTGACCTGTGTCTCAATACCAAGTGACCTGTGTCTCTAGACAAAGTGACCTGTGTCTCAATACCAAGTGACCTGTGTCTCCAAACAAAGTGACCTGTGTCTCAATACCAAGTGACCTGTGTCTCCAAACAAAGTGACCTGTGTCTCAATACCAAGTGACCTGTGTCTCCAGACAAAGTGACTTGTGTCTTGGGACAAAGACTTAAGTCTTAACAACAAGAGTGACCTGTGTCATGGAACAAGGATAATAGACACTCTCATTATTCTCTCCATCATTATGGGATGATGACAGGGATACCAGACCAAACATTATTACTCTCTCTCCTAGAGAGAGAGTAACACCTAGGTGCAAGTGTAGCAACACCTAGGTGTGAGTGTAGCAACACCTGTGTGAGTGTAGCAACACATGTGTGAGTGAAGCATCACCTAGGTGTGATTGTAGCAACACCTGTGTGAGTTTAGCAACACCTAGGTGTGAGTGTAGCAACACCTAGGTGCGAGTGTAGCAACACCTATGTGTGAGTGTAGCAACACATGTGTGAGTGAAGCATCACCTAGGTGTGATTGTAGCAACACCTGTGTGAGTTTAGCAACATCTAGGTGGGATTGTAACAACACCTAGGTGTGATTGTAGCAACACCTGTGTGAGTTTAGCAACACCTGTGTGAGTTTAGCAACACCTAGGTGTGATTGTAGCAACACCTGTGTGAGTTTAGCAACACCTAGGTGGGATTGTAACAACACCTAGGTGTGATTGTAGCAACACCTGTGTGAGTTTAGCAACACCTAGGTGTGAGTGTAGCAACACCTAGGTGCGAGTGTAGCAACACCTATGTGTGAGTGTAGCAACACCTAGGTGTGAGTGTAGCAACACATATGTGTGAGTGTAGCAACACCTGTGTGAGTGTAGCAACACCTAGGTGTGAGTGTAGCAACACCTAGGTGTGAGTGTAGCAACACCTGTGTGAGTGTAGCAACACCTAGGTGTGAGTGTAGCAACACCTGTGTGAGTGTAGCAACACCTAGGTGTGAGTGTAGCAACACCTAGGTGTGAGTGTAGCAACACCTAGGTGTGATTGTAGCAATACCTGTGAGAGTTTAGCAACACCTAGGTGTGAGTGTAGCAACACCAGTGTGAGTGTAGCAACACCTAGGTGTGAGTGTAGCACATAGGTGTGTGTAGCAGCACCTAGGTGTGAGTGTAACAACACATATGTGTGAGTTTAGCAACACCTAGGTGTGATTGTACCAACACCTAGGTGTGATTGTAGCAACACCTAGGTGTGAGTGTAGCAACACCTAGGTGTGAGTGTAGCAACACCTAGGTGTGAGTGTAGCAACACCTAGGTGTGAGTGTAGCAGCACTGTGTAACTAAGACAGTTTGAACATACTGATGGGTTCTCAGGTAACTTCAGTGAACATAATAAAGGTCACAGGTACACGCAGGCAGGTCACAAGGTCACCATGCTATAACAATAGTAACTAGCAACACCAACAAGGTCACCACGAAGCCTGGTCACGGACCGGGCCCGGGGGCGTTGACCCCCCGAAAGTCCCTTACTGCCAGCCCAGACGCTACCAGGGACCCTACCACAACCACCACTAAAACCGTAAATATACAACCATCATTGCACAAGACCGTGGCCCACAGTACAGATGTTGGAGAGGAGTCTCCTCCTCCTTCCTCTACTGAGGAAAGTAGATGGAATCCAGGACGGTGTGGCCCTGGCTTGGATACTGAGGATTATAGTGCAGTCCCAGAACCTGCAGAAATTGACAACACACCTCCCAACAATTCTCAACCAAAGGTGCATTTGTGCAAATATTATGCTTGGGGCATCTGTAAGCATGGAATATCAGGAAAAAAAATGGGACATGCAACTTTGAGCATCCCAAAAAATGTAGCGACCTCCTGTCTAAAGGAGTGTGTCGTTCTTCTTCCTGTACTCTCTTTCACCCAAAAATGTGTCACTCCTCGGTCCTCCAGAAGCAGTGTTACAACATCGACTGCCCTGCATACCATCTAAAAGGGACCAGGAGGCACAGACCCCACAAGACAAACAATAGTAGCTACGACAACCCAACTCCAGGTGATTTTTTAGTAGAAGGAAACGGAAAAAGAAAATAGAAGGAAATAACAAAAATAGTCCACCACCTTGGAGCCTTGTTGGACTGGAGGCGCAGCCAGTGACCACCCATGGCCCTCCAGAATTACAACTACTGATGCCAATAACAAAATCCCCCCAACAAACACAGAATACAACCTCGTTCATATTTGCTAATATACAGGGCCATAAGCCATCCACCAACAACAAAATACCTTTTATCAGTGGACTTCTAAAGGAGTCTAATACAATGTTTGCAGCCTTCACAGAGACTCACACAAAAGATCACTTTGACAGTGAAATGTGGATAAGTGGTTACAACCTTTTTAGATGCGACAGAAAGAACAGGCAACAAGGGAGGGGGGTTGGCCTGTATGTCAAAGAGTCCCTCATCTGCACGGAGTTGCTGAACACCACAAATGAGGTAGTTG
>NC_091292.1:1684981-1704981 GCF_038502225.1 Cherax quadricarinatus
TCTCCATCAACCCTCCCTCAACCCCTCCATCAACCCTCCCTCAACCCCTCCATCAACCCCTACATAAACTATCCATCAACCCTCCCTCAACCCCTCCATCAACCCCTACATAAACCCTCCATCAACCCTCCGTCAACCTCTCCATCAACCCTCCCTCAACCCCTCCATCAACCCTCCCTCAACCCCTCCATCAACCCCAACATAAACCCTCAATCAACCCTCCCTCAACCCCTCCATCAACCCCTCCATCAACCCTCCCTCAACCCCTCCATCAACCCCTCCATCAACCCTCCCTCAACCTCTCCATAACCCTCAACCTCTCCATCAACCCCATCAACCCTCCATCAACCCCCATCAACCCCTAACACCTGAAACTAGAGGACCACTACCAGGGTCTGGGACCAGGAGCTGGAGGACCACTACCAGGGTCTGGGACCAGGAGCTGGTGGACCACTACCAGGGTCTGGGACCAGGAGCGGGAGGACCACTACCAGGGTTTAGGACCAAGAGGTGGAGGACCACTACCAGGGTCTGGGACCAAGAGCTGGAGGACCACTACCATGACCGCACAGTGTGGTCATGGAGTGGCCTTGATGCAGCTAACCTGGGTCACGTAAATGCTTTCACTGCTTCCACCTCTCACCGCTGCTACCATCACTGCTGCTACCATCACCGCTGCTTCCATCACTGCTGCTACCATCACCGCTGCTTAGATCACTGCTGCTACCATCACCGCTGCTTCCATCACTGCTGCTACCATCACCGCTGCTTCCATCACTGCTGCTACCATCACTGCTGCTACCATCACTGCTGCTTCCATCACTGCTGCTACCATCACCGCTGCTTCCATCACTGCTGCTACCATCACAGCTGCTTAGATCACTGCTGCTACCATCACCGCTGCTTCCATCACTGCTGCTACCATCACCGCTGCTTAGATCACTGCTGCTACCATCACCGCTGCTTCCATCACTGCTGCTACCATCACCGCTGCTTCCATCACTGCTGCTACCATCACTGCTGCTACCATCACCGCTGCTACCATCACCGCTGCTTCCATCACTGCTGCTACCATCACCGCTGCTTCCATCACTGCTGCTACCATCACTGCTGGTTCCATCACTGCTGCTACCATCACCGCTGCTTAGATCACTGCTGCTACCATCACCGCTGCTTCCATCACTGCTGCTACCATCACCGCTGCTTCCATCACTGCTGCTACCATCACTGCTGCTACCATCACTGCTGCTTCCATCACTGCTGCTACCATCACCGCTGCTTCCATCACTGCTGCTACCATCACCGCTGCTTAGATCACAGCTACTACCATCACCGCTGCTTCCATCACTGCTGCTACCATCACCGCTGCTTCCATCACTGCTGCTACCATCACTGCTGCTACCATCACAGCTGCTTCCATCACTGCTGCTACCATCACCGCTGCTTCCATCACTGCTGCTACCATCACCGCTGCTTCCATCACTGCTGCTACCATCACCGCTGCTTCCATCACTGCTGCTACCATCACTGCTGCTACCATCACTGCTGTCACCATCACTGCTACCATCACTGCTGCTTCCATCACCACTGCTACCATCACTGCTGCCACCATAACCGCTGCTACCATCACTGCTGCCACCATCACCGCTGCTTCCATCACTGCTGCCACCATCACTGCTGCTTCCATCACTGCTGCTACCATCACTGCTGCTTCCAACACTGCTGCCACCATCACTGCTGCTTCCGTCACTGCTGCAACCATCACTGCTGCTTCCATCTCTGCTGCCACCATCACTGCTCCTTCCATCACTGCTGCTACCATCACTGCTGCTTCCATCACTGCTGCTACCATTACTGCTGCTTCCATCACTGCTGCTACCATCACTGCTGCTTCCATCACTGCTGCTACCATCACTGCTGCTACCATCACTGCTGCTTATATCACTGCTGCCACCATCACTGCTGCTTCCATCACTGCTGCTTCCATCACTGCTGCTACCATCACTGCTGCTTCCATCACTGCTGCTTCCATCACTGCTGCTTCCATCACTGCTGCTGCCATCATTGCTGCTTCCATCACTGCTGCTACCATCACTGCTGCTTCCATAACCGCTGCTACCATCACTGCTGCTTCCATCACTGCTGCTTCCATCACTGCTGCTTCCATCACTGCTGCTACCATCACCACTGCTTCCATCACTGCTGCTACCATCACTGCTGCTTCCATCACTGCTGCTACCATCACCGCTGCTACCATCACTGCTGCTACCATCACCACTGCTTCCATCACTGCTGCTACCATCACTGCTGCTTCCATCACCGCTGCTTCCATCACTGCTGCTACCATCACTGCTGCTACCATCACTGCTGCTTCCATCACTGCTGCTACCATCACTGCTAGTTCCATCACTGCTGCTTCCATCACTGCTGCCAGCATCACTGCTGCTACCATCACTGCTGTCATCATCACTGCTGCTTCCATCACTGCTGCTTCCATCACTGCTGCTACCATCACTGCTGCTTCCATCACTGCTGCTTCCATCACTGCTGCTACCATCACTGCTGCTACCATTACTGCTGCTTCCATCACTGCTGCTTCCATCACTGCTGCTTCCATCACTGCTGCTACCATCACTGCTGCTTCTATCACTGCTGCTTCCATCACTGCAGCCACCATTACTGCTGCTTCCATCACTACTGCTTCCATCACTGCTGCTTCCATCACTGCTGCTTCCATCACTGCAGCCACCATCACTGCTGCTTCCATCACTGCTGCTACCATCACTACTGCTTCCATCACTGCTGCTACCATTACTGCTGCTACCATCACTGCTGCTTCCATCACTGCTGCCACCATCACTGCTGCTACCATCACTGCTGCCATCATCACTGCTGCTTCCATCACTGCTGCCACCATCACTGCTGCTTCCATCACTGCTGCTACCATCACTGCTGCTTCCATCACTGTTGCTTCCATCACTGCTGCTACCATCACTGTTGCTTCCATCACTGCAGCCACCATTCTGCTGCTTCCATCACTGCTGCTACCATCACTGCTGCCACCATCACTGCTGCTTCCATCACTGCTGCTACCATCACTGCTGCTTCCATCACTGCTGCCACCATCACTGCTGCTACCATCACTGCTGCCATCATCACTGCTGCTTCCATCACTGCTGCTTCCATCACTGCTGCCAGCATCACTGCTGCTTCCATCACTGTTGCTTCCATCACTGCTGCTTCCATCACTGCTGCTTCCATCACTGCAGCCACCATTACTGCTGCCACCATCACCGCTGCCACCATTACTGCTGCCACCATTACTGCTGCCACCATTACTGCTGCCACCATTACTGCTGCCACCATTGCTGCTGCCACCATTGCTACTGCCACCATTACTGCTGCCACCATTACTGCTGCCACCATTACTGCTGCCATCATCACCGCTGCCACCATTACTGCTGCCACCAATACTGATGCTACCATTACTGCTGCCACCATTACTGCTGCCACCATTACTGCTGCCACCATTACTGCTGCCACCATTACTGCTGCCACCATCACTGCTGCCACCATCACCGCTGCCATCATCACTGCTGCCACCATTACTGCTACCATCATCACCGCTGCCACCATTACTGCTGCCACCATTACTGCTGCCACCATCACTGCTGCCACCATCACTGCTGCCACCATCACTGCTGCCATCATCACCGCTGCCACCATTACTGCTGCCACCATTACTGCTGCCACCATTACTGCTGCCACCATTACTGCTGCCACCATTACTGCTGCCACCATCACCGCTGCCACCATTACTGCTGCCACCATTACTGCTGCCACCATTACTGCTGCCACCATTACTGCTGCCACCATTACTGCTGCCACCATTACTGCTGCCACCATTACTGCTGCCACCATCACCGCTGCCACCATTACTGCTGCCACCATCACTGCTGCCACCATCACCGCTGCCACCATTACTGCTGCCACCATCACTGCTGCCACCATCACTGCTGCCACCATCACTGCTGCCACCATCACTGCTGCCACCATCACTGCTGCCACCATCACTGCTGCCACCATCACTGCTGCCACCATCACTGCTGCCACCATCACCGCTGCCACCATTACTGCTGCCACCATTACTGCTGCCACCATTACTGCTGCCACCATTACTGCTGCCACCATTACTGCTGCCACCATTACTGCTGCCACCATTACTGCTGCCACCATTACTGCTGCCACCATTACTGCTGCCACCATTACTGCTGCCACCATTACTGCTGCCACCATCACTGCTGCCACCATCACTGCTGCCACCATTACTGCTGCCACCATCACCGCTGCCTCCTCTCATTTCACTTCATTGTGTGTGACGTCTGCTGGTGCTCTACACTGTGTGATAGCAACACTGGTGATCCTGGTGCTCTACACTGTGTGATAGCAACACTGGTGATCCTGGTGCTCTACACTGTGTGATAGCAACACTGGTGATCCTGGTGCTCTACACTGTGTGATAGCAACACTGGTGATCCTGGTGCTCTACACTGTGTGATAGCAACACTGGTGATCCTGGTGCTCTACACTGTGTGATAGCAACACTGGTGCTCACTCAGGTGATCCTGGTGCTCTACACTGTGTGATAGCAACACTGGTGCTCACTCAGGTGATCCTGGTGCTCTACACTGTGTGATAGCAACACTGGTGCTCACTCAGGTGATCCTGGTGCTCTACACTGTGTGATAGCAACACTGGTGCTCACTCAGGTGACACTGTGTGATAGCAACACTGGTGCTGGTGCTCTACACTGTGTGATAGCACCACTGGTGATCCTGGTGCTCTACACTGTGTGATAGCAACACTGGTGATCCTGGTGCTCTACACTGTGTGATAGCAACACTGGTGATCCTGGTGCTCTACACTATGTGATAGCAACACTGGTGATCCTGGTTCTCTACACTGTGTGATAGCAACACTGGTGATCCTGGTGCTCTACACTGTGTGATAGCAACACTGGTGATCCTGGTGCTCTACACTGTGTGATAGCAACACTGCTGATCCTGGTGCTCTACACTGTGTGATAGCAACACTGGTGATCCTGGTGCTCTACACTGTGTGATAGCAACACTGGTGATCCTGGTGCTCTACACTGTGTGATAGCAACACTGGTGCTCACTCAGGTGATCCTGGTGCTCTACACTGTGTGATAGCAACACTGGTGCTCACTCAGGTGATCCTGGTGCTCTACACTGTGTGATAGCAACACTGGTGCTCACTCAGGTGATCCTGGTGCTCTACACTGTGATAGCAACACTGGTGATCCTGGTGCTTTACACTGTGTGATAGCAACACTGGTGCTCACTCAGGTGATCCTGGTGCTCTACACTGTGTGATAGCAACACTGGTGCTCACTCAGGTGATCCTGGTGCTCTACACTGTGTGATAGCAACACTGGTGCTCACTCAGGTGATCCTGGTGCTCTACACTGTGTGATAGCAACACTGGTGCTCACTCAGGTGATCCTGGTGCTCTACACTGTGTGATAGCAACACTGGTGCTCACTCAGGTGATCCTGGTGCTCTACACTGTGTGTTAGCAACACTGGTGCTCACTCAGGTGATCCTGGTGCTCTACACTGTGTGATAGCAACACTGGTGCTCACTCAGGTGAACCTGGTGCTCTACACTGTGCTAGCAGCACTGGTGCTCACTCAGGTGATCCTGGTGCTCTACACTGTGCTAGCAACACTGGTGCTCACTCAGGTGATCCTGGTGCTCTACACTGTGTGATAGCAACACTGGTGCTCACTCACGTGATCCTGGTGCTCTACACTGTGTGATAGCAACACTGGTGCTCACTCAGGTGATCCTGGTGCTCTACACTGTGTGTTAGCAACACTGGTGCTCACTCAGGTGATCCTGGTGCTCTACACTGTGTGATAGCAACACTGGTGCTCACTCAGGTGATCCTGGTGCTCTACACTGTGTGTTAGCAACACTGGTGCTCACTCAGGTGATCCTGGTGCTCTACACTGTGTGATAGCAACACTGGTGCTCACTCAGGTGATCCTGGTGCTCTACACTGTGTGATAGCAACACTGGTGCTCACTCAGGTGATCCTGGTGCTCTACACTGTGTGATAGCAACACTGGTGCTCACTCAGGTGATCCTGGTGCTCTACACTGTGTGATAGCAACACTGGTGCTCACTCAGGTGATCCTGGTGCTCTACACTGTGTGTTAGCAACACTGGTGCTCACTCAGGTGATCCTGGTGCTCTACACTGTGTGATAGCAACACTGGTGCTCCTGGTGCTCGACACTGTGCTCAACACTGGTGATCCTGGTGCTCGACACTGTGCTAGCACACTGGTGATCCTGGTGCTCTACACTGTGCTAGCAACACTGGTGCTCACTCAGTGTGATCCTGGTGCTCTACACTGTGTCCTGATAGCAACACTGGTGCTCACTCACTGGTGATCCTGGTGCTCTACACTGTGCTAGCAACACTGGTGATCCTGGTGCTCGACACTGTGCTAGCAACACTGGTGATCCTGGTGCTCTACACTGTGCTAGCAACACTGGTGATCCTGGTGCTCTACACTGTGCTAGCAACACTGGTGATCCTGGTGCTCGACACTGTGCTAGCAACACTGGTGATCCTGGTGCTCGACACTGTGCTAGCACACTGGTGATCCTGGTGCTCGACACTGTGCTAGCAACACTGGTGATCCTGGTGCTCTACACTGTGCTAGCAACACTGGTGATCCTGGTGCTCTACACTGTGCTAGCAACACAGGTGCTCACTCACGTGATCCTGGTGCTCGACACTGTGTGATAGCAACACTGGTGATCCTGGTGCTCTACACTGTGCTAGCAACACTGGTGATCCTGGTGCTCTACACTCTGTGATAGCAACACTGGTGATCCTGGTGCTCTACACTGTGTGATAGCAACACTAGTGATCCTGGTGCTCTACACTGTGCTAGCAACACTGGTGATCCTGGTGCTCTACACTGTGTGATAGCAACACTGGTGATCCTGGTGCTCGACACTGTGCTAGCAACACTGGTGATCCTGGTGCTCTACACTGTGTGATAGCAACACTGGTGCTCACTCAGGTGATCCTGGTGCTCTACACTGTGTGATAGCAACACTGGTGATCCTGGTGCTCTACACTGTGTGATAGCAACACTGGTGATCCTGGTGCTCGACACTGTGCTAGCAACACTGGTGATCCTGGTGCTCTACACTGTGCTAGCAACACTGGTGCTCACTCAGGTGATCCTGGTGCTCTACACTGTGTGATAGCAACACTGGTGCTCACTCAGGTGATCCTGGTGCTCTACACTGTGCTAGCAACACTGGTGATCCTGGTGCTCTACACTGTGCTAGCAACCCTGGTGATCCTGGGGCTCTACACTGTGCTCGCAACACTGGTGTCCTCAGGTGCTCCTGACACTGTGCTAGCAACACTGGTGATCCTGGTGCTCTACACTGTGCTAGCAACACTGGTGATCCTGGTGCTCGACACTGTGCTAGCAACACTGGTGATCCTGGTGCTCGACACTGTGCTAGCAACACTGGTGATCCTGGTGCTCTACACTGTGCTAGCAACACTGGTGATCCTGGTGCTCGACACTGTGCTAGCAACACTGGTGATCCTGGTGCTCGACACTGTGTGATAGCAACACTGGTGCTCACTCACGTGATCCTGGTGCTCTACACTGTGCTAGCAACACTGGTGATCCTGGTGCTCGACACTGTGCTAGCAACACTGGTGATCCTGGTGCTCTACACTGTGTGATAGCAACACTGGTGCTCATCAGGTGATCTGGTGCTCTACACTGTGCTAGCAACACTGGTGATCCTGGTGCTCTACACTGTGCTAGCAACACTGGTGATCCTGGTGCTCTACACTGTGCTAGCAACACTGGTGATCCTGGTGCTCTACACTGTGCTAGCAACACTGGTGCTCACTCAAGTGATCCTGGTGCTCTACACTGTGTGATAGCAACACTGGTGATCCTGGTGCTCTACACTGTGCTAGCAACACTGGTGATCCTGGTGCTCGACACTGTGCTAGCAACACTGGTGATCCTGGTGCTCGACACTGTGCTAGCAACACTGGTGATCCTGGTGCTCTACACTATGTGATAGCAACACTGGTGATCACTGGTGATCTCTACACTGTGTGATAGCAACACTGGTGCTCATCCTGGTGCTCTACACTGTGTGATAGCAACACTGGTGATCCTGGTGCTCTACACTGTGTGATAGCAACACTGGTGATCACTCAGGTGAACCTGGTGCTCTACACTGTGTGATAGCAACACTGGTGATCCTGGTGCTCTACACTATGTGATAGCAACACTGGTGATCCTGGTGCTCTACACTGTGTGATAGCAACACTGGTGATCCTGGTGCTCTACACTGTGTGATAGCAACACTGGTGCTCACTCAGGTGATCCTGGTGCTCTACACTGTGTGATAGCAACACTGGTGCTCACTCAGGTGATCCTGGTGCTCTACACTGTGTGATAGCAACACTGGTGCTCACTCAGGTGATCCTGGTGCTCTACACTGTGTGATAGCAACACTGGTGCTCACTCAGGTGAACCTGGTGCTCTACACTGTGTGATAGCAACACTGGTGATCCTGGTGCTCTACACTGTGTGATAGCAACACTGGTGATCCTGGTGCTCTACACTGTGTGATAGCAACACTGGTGATCCTGGTGCTCTACACTATGTGATAGCAACACTGGTGATCCTGGTTCTCTACACTGTGTGATAGCAACACTGGTGATCCTGGTGCTCTACACTGTGTGATAGCAACACTGGTGATCCTGGTGCTCTACACTGTGTGATAGCAACACTGGCGATCCTGGTGCTCTACACTGTGTGATAGCAACACTGGTGATCCTGGTGCTCTACACTGTGTGATAGCAACACTGGTGATCCTGGTGCTCTACACTGTGTGATAGCAACACTGGTGCTCACTCAGGTGATCCTGGTGGTCTACACTGTGTGATAGCAACACTGGTGCTCACTCAGGTGATCCTGGTGCTCTACACTGTGTGATAGCAACACTGGTGCTCACTCAGGTGATCCTGGTGCTCTACACTGTGATAGCAACACTGGTGATCCTGGTGCTTTACACTGTGTGATAGCAACACTGGTGCTCACTCAGGTGATCCTGGTGCTCTACACTGTGTGATAGCAACACTGGTGCTCACTCACGTGATCCTGGTGCTCTACACTGTGTGATAGCAACACTGGTGCTCACTCAGGTGATCCTGGTGCTCTACACTGTGTGTTAGCAACACTGGTGCTCACTCAGGTGATCCTGGTGCTCTACACTGTGTGATAGCAACACTGGTGCTCACTCAGGTGATCCTGGTGCTCTACACTGTGTGTTAGCAACACTGGTGCTCACTCAGGTGATCCTGGTGCTCTACACTGTGTGATAGCAACACTGGTGCTCACTCAGGTGAACCTGGTGCTCTACACTGTGCTAGCAACACTGGTGCTCACTCAGGTGATCCTGGTGCTCTACACTGTGCTAGCAACACTGGTGCTCACTCAGGTGATCCTGGTGCTCTACACTGTGTGATAGCAACACTGGTGCTCACTCACGTGATCCTGGTGCTCTACACTGTGTGATAGCAACACTGGTGCTCACTCAGGTGATCCTGGTGCTCTACACTGTGTGTTAGCAACACTGGTGCTCACTCAGGTGATCCTGGTGCTCTACACTGTGTGATAGCAACACTGGTGCTCACTCAGGTGATCCTGGTGCTCTACACTGTGTGTTAGCAACACTGGTGCTCACTCAGGTGATCCTGGTGCTCTACACTGTGTGATAGCAACACTGGTGCTCACTCAGGTGATCCTGGTGCTCTACACTGTGTGATAGCAACACTGGTGCTCACTCAGGTGATCCTGGTGCTCTACACTGTGTGATAGCAACACTGGTGCTCACTCAGGTGATCCTGGTGCTCTACACTGTGTGATAGCAACACTGGTGCTCACTCAGGTGATCCTGGTGCTCTACACTGTGTTATAGCAACACTGGTGCTCACTCAGGTGATCCTGGTGCTCTACACTGTGCTAGCAACACTGGTGATCCTGGTGCTCGACACTGTGCTAGCAACACTGGTGATCCTGGTGCTCGACACTGTGCTAGCAACACTGGTGATCCTGGTGCTCTACACTGTGCTAGCAACACTGGTGATCCTGGTGCTCGACACTGTGCTAGCAACACTGGTGATCCTGGTGCTCGACACTGTGCTAGCAACACTGGTGATCCTGGTGCTCTACACTGTGCTAGCAACACTGGTGATCCTGGTGCTCGACACTGTGCTAGCAACACTGGTGATCCTGGTGCTCTACACTGTGCTAGCAACACTGGTGATCCTGGTGCTCGACACTGTGCTAGCAACACTGGTGATCCTGGTGCTCGACACTGTGCTAGCAACACTGGTGATCCTGGTGCTCGACACTGTGCTAGCAACACTGGTGATCCTGGTGCTCGACACTGTGCTAGCAACACTGGTGATCAGGTGATCCTGGTGCTCTACACTGTGCTAGCAACACTGGTGATCCTGGTGCTCTACACTGTGCTAGCAACACTGGTGCTCACTCACGTGATCCTGGTGCTCGACACTGTGCTAGCAACACTGGTGATCCTGGTGCTCTACACTGTGCTAGCAACACTGGTGATCCTGGTGCTCGACACTGTGCTAGCAACACTGGTGATCCTGGTGCTCTACACTGTGCTAGCAACACTAGTGATCCTGGTGCTCTACACTGTGCTAGCAACACTGGTGATCCTGGTGCTCTACACTGTGCTAGCAACACTGGTGATCCTGGTGCTCGACACTGTGCTAGCAACACTGGTGATCCTGGTGCTCGACACTGTGCTAGCAACACTGGTGATCCTGGTGCTCGACACTGTGCTAGCAACACTGGTGATCCTGGTGCTCTACACTGTGCTAGCAACACTGGTGATCCTGGTGCTCGACACTGTGCTAGCAACACTGGTGATCCTGGTGCTCGACACTGTGCTAGCAACACTGGTGATCCTGGTGCTCGACACTGTGCTAGCAACACTGGTGATCCTGGTGCTCGACACTGTGCTAGCAACACTGGTGATCCTGGTGCTCGACACTGTGCTAGCAACACTGGTGATCCTGGTGCTCTACACTGTGCTAGCAACACTGGTGATCCTGGTGCTCTACACTGTGCTAGCAACACTGGTGATCCTGGTGCTCGACACTGTGCTAGCAACACTGGTGATCCTGGTGCTCTACACTGTGCTAGCAACACTGGTGATCCTGGTGCTCGACACTGTGCTAGCAACACTGGTGATCCTGGTGCTCGACACTGTGCTAGCAACACTGGTGATCCTGGTGCTCGACACTGTGCTAGCAACACTGGTGATCCTGGTGCTCTACACTGTGCTAGCAACACTGGTGATCCTGGTGCTCGACACTGTGCTAGCAACACTGGTGATCCTGGTGCTCGACACTGTGCTAGCAACACTGGTGATCCTGGTGCTCGACACTGTGCTAGCAACACTGGTGATCCTGGTGCTCGACACTGTGCTAGCAACACTGGTGATCCTGGTGCTCGACACTGTGCTAGCAACACTGGTGATCCTGGTGCTCTACACTGTGCTAGCAACACTGGTGATCCTGGTGCTCTACACTGTGCTAGCAACACTGGTGATCCTGGTGCTCTACACTGTGCTAGCAACACTGGTGCTCACTCACGTGATCCTGGTGCTCGACACTGTGCTAGCAACACTGGTGATCCTGGTGCTCTACACTGTGCTAGCAACACTGGTGATCCTGGTGCTCGACACTGTGCTAGCAACACTGGTGATCCTGGTGCTCGACACTGTGCTAGCAACACTGGTGATCCTGGTGCTCGACACTGTGCTAGCAACACTGGTGATCCTGGTGCTCGACACTGTGCTAGCAACACTGGTGATCCTGGTGCTCGACACTGTGCTAGCAACACTGGTGATCCTGGTGCTCGACACTGTGCTAGCAACACTGGTGATCCTGGTGCTCGACACTGTGCTAGCAACACTGGTGATCCTGGTGCTCGACACTGTGCTAGCAACACTGGTGATCCTGGTGCTCGACACTGTGCTAGCAACACTGGTGATCCTGGTGCTCGACACTGTGCTAGCAACACTGGTGATCCTGGTGCTCGACACTGTGCTAGCAACACTGGTGATCCTGGTGCTCTACACTGTGCTAGCAACACTGGTGATCCTGGTGCTCGACACTGTGCTAGCAACACTGGTGATCCTGGTGCTCGACACTGTGCTAGCAACACTGGTGATCCTGGTGCTGGACACTGTGCTAGCAACACTGGTGATCCTGGTGCTCGACACTGTGCTAGCAACACTGGTGATCCTGGTGCTCGACACTGTGCTAGCAACACTGGTGATCCTGGTGCTCGACACTGTGCTAGCAACACTGGTGATCCTGGTGCTCGACACTGTGCTAGCAACACTGGTGATCCTGGTGCTCGACACTGTGCTAGCAACACTGGTGATCCTGGTGCTCGACACTGTGCTAGCAACACTGGTGCTCACTCACGTGATCCTGGTGCTCGACACTGTGCTAGCAACACTGGTGATCCTGGTGCTCGACACTGTGCTAGCAACACTGGTGATCCTGGTGCTCGACACTGTGCTAGCAACACTGGTGATCCTGGTGCTCGACACTGTGCTAGCAACACTGGTGTTCCTGGTGCTCGACACTGTGCTAGCAACACTGGTGATCCTGGTGCTCTACACTGTGCTAGCAACACTGGTGATCCTGGTGCTCTACACTGTGCTAGCAACACTGGTGCTCACTCACGTGATCCTGGTGCTCGACACTGTGCTAGCAACACTGGTGATCCTGGTGCTCTACACTGTGCTAGCAACACTGGTGATCCTGGTGCTCGACACTGTGCTAGCAACACTGGTGATCCTGGTGCTCGACACTGTGCTAGCAACACTGGTGATCCTGGTGCTCGACACTGTGCTAGCAACACTGGTGATCCTGGTGCTCGACACTGTGCTAGCAACACTGGTGATCCTGGTGCTCGACACTGTGCTAGCAACACTGGTGATCCTGGTGCTCGACACTGTGCTAGCAACACTGGTGATCCTGGTGCTCGACACTGTGCTAGCAACACTGGTGATCCTGGTGCTCGACACTGTGCTAGCAACACTGGTGATCCTGGTGCTCGACACTGTGCTAGCAACACTGGTGATCCTGGTGCTCGACACTGTGCTAGCAACACTGGTGATCCTGGTGCTCGACACTGTGCTAGCAACACTGGTGATCCTGGTGCTCTACACTGTGCTAGCAACACTGGTGATCCTGGTGCTCGACACTGTGCTAGCAACACTGGTGATCCTGGTGCTCGACACTGTGCTAGCAACACTGGTGATCCTGGTGCTGGACACTGTGCTAGCAACACTGGTGATCCTGGTGCTCGACACTGTGCTAGCAACACTGGTGATCCTGGTGCTCGACACTGTGCTAGCAACACTGGTGATCCTGGTGCTCGACACTGTGCTAGCAACACTGGTGATCCTGGTGCTCGACACTGTGCTAGCAACACTGGTGATCCTGGTGCTCGACACTGTGCTAGCAACACTGGTGATCCTGGTGCTCGACACTGTGCTAGCAACACTGGTGCTCACTCACGTGATCCTGGTGCTCGACACTGTGCTAGCAACACTGGTGATCCTGGTGCTCGACACTGTGCTAGCAACACTGGTGATCCTGGTGCTCGACACTGTGCTAGCAACACTGGTGATCCTGGTGCTCGACACTGTGCTAGCAACACTGGTGTTCCTGGTGCTCGACACTGTGCTAGCAACACTGGTGATCCTGGTGCTCTACACTGTGCTAGCAACACTGGTGATCCTGGTGCTCGACACTGTGCTAGCAACACTGGTGATCCTGGTGCTCGACACTGTGCTAGCAACACTGGTGATCCTGGTGCTCGACACTGTGCTAGCAACACTGGTGATCCTGGTGCTCGACACTGTGCTAGCAACACTGGTGATCCTGGTGCTCGACACTGTGCTAGCAACACTGGTGATCCTGGTGCTCGACACTGTGCTAGCAACACTGGTGATCCTGGTGCTCGACACTGTGCTAGCAACACTGGTGATCCTGGTGCTCGACACTGTGCTAGCAACACTGGTGATCCTGGTGCTCGACACTGTGCTAGCAACACTGGTTATCCTGGTGCTCGACACTGTGCTAGCAACACTGGTGATCCTGGTGCTCGACACTGTGCTAGCAACACTGGTGATCCTGGTGCTCGACACTGTGCTAGCAACACTGGTGATCCTGGTGCTCGACACTGTGCTAGCAACACTGGTGATCCTGGTGCTCGACACTGTGCTAGCAACACTGGTGATCCTGGTGCTCGACACTGTGCTAGCAACAGTGGTGATCCTGGTGCTCGACACTGTGCTAGCAACACTGGTGATCCTGGTGCTCGACACTGTGCTAGCAACACTGGTGATCCTGGTGCTCGACACTGTGCTAGCAACACTGGTGATCCTGGTGCTCGACACTGTGCTAGCAACACTGGTGATCCTGGTGCTCGACACTGTGCTAGCAACACTGGTGATCCTGGTGCTCGACACTGTGCTAGCAACACTGGTGATCCTGGTGCTCGACACTGTGCTAGCAACACTGGTGATCCTGGTGCTCGACACTGTGCTAGCAACACTGGTGATCCTGGTGCTCGACACTGTGCTAGCAACACTGGTGATCCTGGTGCTCGACACTGTGCTAGCAACACTGGTGATCCTGGTGCTCGACACTGTGCTAGCAACACTGGTTATCCTGGTGCTCGACACTGTGCTAGCAACACTGGTGATCCTGGTGCTCGACACTGTGCTAGCAACACTGGTGATCCTGGTGCTCGACACTGTGCTAGCAACACTGGTGATCCTGGTGCTCGACACTGTGCTAGCAACACTGGTGATCCTGGTGCTCGACACTGTGCTAGCAACACTGGTGATCCTGGTGCTCGACACTGTGCTAGCATTATTCAACATATCTTGTTGACAGAAGCTTCACATTACTTTCTGCAAGCAGTTCCCATCTTATATTATCCGTTTTAGTCTATTAAAGACTCCACAAAACCCTTCTGATGTGAACTACCTTGATAAACACTGACGTGCGTCACATGTTGTGTTAGATGGCAGCGTGCGTGACGTGTGTGTGTGTGAGCGTCACAAGTTGCGTCACAAGCAGTGTGCGTGTGCAGGGAGCACCAACCCTCACCATAAGACAGGTAATCATGACTCGGGTTCAGACACGCTACAAAGGGGACAAAATACACACACACACAAATACATACAGACACAAAGGATCAGGAGCTATGGCTCGACCCCTGCAACCACAACTACAAATGGGTCAGTACACACACAAACACACCATCAATACTGGTCTCCAGATTCTTCAGTCATATTACACCTGCTCTTTAAACTGTGTATGAAATTAGGTTCCTCCTCATACAACTCTCTCACTACCTTAAACTCTTACAACCTGTGTCTCCCTGGAGAGTCTGTCTTCTCATATCGTCAGTGAAGACAGTGAAGACAGACAGTGAAGACAGACAGTGAAGACAGTGAAGACAGTCAGTGAAGACAGTAAAGACAGACAGTGAAGACAGTGAAGACAGACAGTGAAGACAGTGAAGACAGACAGTGAAGACAGACAGTGAAGACAGACAGTGAAGACAGACAGTGAAGACAGTCAGTGAAGACAGTCAGTGAAGACAGTAAAGACAGACAGTGAAGACAGACAGTGAAGACAGACAGTGAAGACAGACAGTGAAGACAGACAGTGAAGACAGACAGTGAAGACAGACAGTGAAGACAGTCAGTGAAGACAGTCAGTGAAGACAGTCAGTGAAGACAGACAGTAAAGACAGACAGTGAAGACAGACAGTGAAGACAGACAGTGAAGACAGACAGTGAAGACAGTAAAGACAGACAGTGAAGACAGACAGTGAAGACAGACAGTGAAGACAGACAGTGAAGACAGACAGTGAAGACAGTCAGTGAAGACAGTCAGTGAAGACAGACAGTGAAGACAGTCAGTGAAGACAGTCAGTGAAGACAGTCAGTGAAGACAGTCAGTGAAGACAGTCAGTGAAGACAGACAGTGAAGACAGACAGTGAAGACAGACAGTGAAGACAGTAAAGACAGACAGTGAAGACAGACAGTGAAGACAGACAGTGAAGACAGACAGTGAAGACAGACAGTGAAGACAGACAGTGAAGACAGTGAAGACAGACAGTGAAGACAGACAGTGAAGACAGACAGTGAAGACAGACAGTGAAGACAGACAGTGAAGACAGACAGTGAAGACAGACAGTGAAGACAGTCAGTGAAGACAGACAGTGAAGACAGACAGTGAAGACAGACAGTGAAGACAGTAAAGACAGACAGTGAAGACAGACAGTGAAGACAGACAGTGAAGACAGACAGTGAAGACAGACAGTGAAGACAGACAGTGAAGACAGACAGTGAAGACAGACAGTGAAGACAGACAGTGAAGACAGTCAGTGAAGACAGTCAGTGAAGACAGTCACATAACAGGTGCCTCCCATGGCCAGTCAGGCCATTACATGCATCACGAACAGTAATGGTAACAGTAACACATCTCAGGAACCTCACTCGTTACTCTCACTCGTCCTGTTACTCTCACTCGTCCTGTTACTCTCACTCGTCCTGTTACTCTCACTCGTCCTGTTACTCTCACTCGTCCTGTTACTCTGACTCGTCCTGTTACTCTCACTCGTCCTGTTACTCTCAATCGTCCTGTTACTCTCACTCGTCCTGTTACTCTCACTCGTCCTGTTACTCTCACTCGTGCTGTTACTCTCACTCGTCCTGTTACTCTCACTCGTCCTGTTACTCTCACTCGTGCTGTTACTCTCACTCGTCTTGTTACTCTCACTCGTGCTGTTACTCTCACTCGTCCTGTTACTCTCACTCGTGCTGTTACTCTCACTCGTCCTGTTACTCTCACTCGTCCTGTTACTCTCACTCGTCCTGTTACTCTCACTCGTCCTGTTACTCTCACTCGTGCTGTTACTCTCACTCGTCCTGTTACTCTCACTCGTCCTGTTACTCTCACTCGTCCTGTTACTCTCACTCGTCCTGTTACTCTCACTCGTCCTGTTACTCTCACTCGTCCTGTTACTCTCACTCGTGCTGTTACTCTCACTCGTGCTGTTACTCTCACTCGTCCTGTTACTCTCACTCGTCCTGTTACTCTCACTCGTCCTGTTACTCTCACTCGTCCTGTTACTCTCACTCGTCCTGTTACTCTCACTCGTCCTGTTACTCTCACTCGTGCTGTTACTCTCACTCGTCCTGTTACTCTCACTCGTCCTGTTACTCTCACTCGTCCTGTTACTCTCACTCGTCCTGTTACTCTCACTCGTCCTGTTACTCTCACTCGTGCTGTTACTCTCACTCGTGCTGTTACTCTCACTCGTCCTGTTACTCTCACTCGTCCTGTTACTCTCACTCGTCCTGTTACTCTCACTCGTCCTGTTACTCTCACTCGTCCTGTTACTCTCACTCGTCCTGTTACTCTCACTCGTCCTGTTACTCTCACTCGTGCTGTTACTCTCACTCGTCCTGTTACTCTCACTCGTCCTGTTACTCTCACTCGTCCTGTTACTCTCACTCGTCCTGTTACTCTCACTCGTCCTGTTACTCTCACTCGTGCTGTTACTATCACTCGTCCTGTTACTCTCACTCGTCCTGTTACTCTCACTCGTGTACTCTCACTCGGCCTGTTACTCTCACTCGTCCTGTTACTCTCACTCGTCCTGTTACTCTCACTCGTCCTGTTACTCTCACTCGTCCTGTTACTCTCACTCGTCCTGTTACTCTCACTCGTCCTGTTACTCTCACTCGTCCTGTTACTCTCACTCGTCCTGTTACTCTCACTCGTCCTGTTACTCTCACTCGTGCTGTTACTCTCACTCGTCCTGTTACTCTCACTCGTCCTGTTACTCTCACTCGTCCTGTTACTCTCACTCGTCCTGTTACTCTCACTCGTCCTGTTACTCTCACTCGTCCTGTTACTCTCACTCGTCCTGTTACTCTCACTCGTCCTGTTACTCTCACTCGTCCTGTTACTCTCACTCGTCCTGTTACTCTCACTCGTCCTGATACTCTCACTCGTCCTGTTACTCTCACTCGTGCTGTTACTCTCACTCGTGCTGTTACTCTCACTCGTCCTGATACTCTCACTCGTCCTGTTACTCTCACTCGTCCTGTTACTCTCACTCGTCCTGATACTCTCACTCGTGCTGTTACTCTCACTCGTCCTGATACTCTCACTCGTCCTGTTACTCTCACTCGTCCTGATACTCTCACTCGTCCTGATACTCTCACTCGTCTTGTTACTCTCGCTCGTCCTGTTACTCTCACTCGTCCTGATACTCTCACTCGTCCTGTTACTCTCACTCGTCCTGATACTCTCACTCGTCTTGTTACTCTCACTCGTGCTGTTACTCTCACTCGTCCTGTTACTCTCACTGGTGCTGTTACTATCACTCGTCCTGTTACTCTCACTCGTGCTGTTACTCTCACTCGTTCTGTTACCCTCACTCGTTCTGTTACTCTCACTCGTTCTGTTACTCTCACTCGTGCTGTTACTCTCACTCGTCCTGTTACTCTCACTCGTCTTGTTACTCTCACTCGTCCTGTTACTCTCACTCGTCCTGTTACTCTCACTCGTTCTGTTACCCTCACTCGTCCTGTTACTCTCACTCGTGCTGTTACTCTCACTCGTGCTGTTACTCTCACTCGTCCTGTTACTCTCACTCGTCTTGTTACTCTCACTCGTGCTGTTACTCTCACTCGTCCTGTTACTCTCACTCGTCCTGTTACTCTCACTCGTCTTGTTACTCTCACTCGTCCTGTTACTCTCACTCGTCCTGTTACTCTCACTCGTGCTGTTACTCTCACTCGTCCTGTTACTCTCACTCGTGCTGTTACTCTCACTCGTCTTGTTACTCTCACTCGTCCTGTTACTCTCACTCGTCTTGTTACTCTCACTCGTGCTGTTACTCTCACTCGTCTTGTTACTCTCACTCGTCCTGTTACTCTCACTCGTCCTGTTACTCTCACTCGTCCTGTTACTCTCACTCGTCCTGTTACTCTCACTCGTCTTGTTACTCTCACTCGTCCTGTTACTCTCACTCGTCCTGTTACTCTCACTCGTCTTGTTACTCTCACTCGTGCTGTTACTCTCACTCGTGCTGTTACTCTCACTCGTGCTGTTACTCTCACTCGTGCTGTTACTCTCACTCGTCCTGTTACTCTCACTCGTCCTGTTACTCTCACTCGTCTTGTTACTCTCACTCGTCCTGTTACTCTCACTCGTCCTGTTACTCTCACTCGTCCTGTTACTCTCACTCGTCCTGTTACTCTCACTCGTCCTGTTACTCTCACTCGTCCTGTTACTCTCACTCGTCTTGTTACTCTCACTCGTCCTGTTACTCTCACTCGTCCTGTTACTCTCACTCGTCCTGTTACTCTCACTCGTCCTGTTACTCTCACTCGTCCTGTTACTCTCACTCGTCCTGTTACTCTCACTCGTCCTGTTACTCTCACTCGTCCTGTTACTCTCACTCGTCCTGTTACTCTCACTCGTGTTGTTACTCTGTTACTCTCACTCGTCTTGTTACTCTCACTCGTCCTGTTACTCTCACTCGTCCTGTTACTCTCACTCGTCTTGTTACTCTCACTCGTCCTGTTACTCTCACTCGTCTTGTTACTCTCACTCGTCCTGTTACTCTCACTCGTCCTGTTACTCTCACTCGTCTTGTTACTCTCACTCGTCCTGTTACTCTCACTCGTCCTGTTACTCTCACTCGTCCTGTTACTCTCACTCGTCCTGTTACTCTCACTCGTCCTGTTACTCTCACTC
>NC_091292.1:1712481-1724981 GCF_038502225.1 Cherax quadricarinatus
ATCAACAGCAGCCAACATGGTTTCAGGGACGGGAAATCCTGTGTCACAAACCTACTGGAGTTCTATGACATGGTGACAGCAGTAAGACAAGAGAGAGAGGGGTGGGTGGATTGCATTTTCTTGGACTGCAAGAAGGCGTTTGACACAGTTCCACACAAGAGATTGGTGCAAAAACTGGAGGACCAAGCAGGGATAACAGGGAAGGCACTACAATGGATCAGGGAATACTTGACAGGAAGACAGCAGCGAGTCATGGTACGTGGCGAGGTGTCAGAGTGGGCACCTGTGACCAGCGGGGTCCCGCAGGGGTCCCGCAGGGGTCAGTCCTAGGACCAGTGCTGTTTCTGGTATTTGTGAACGACATGACGGAAGGAATAGACTCTGAGGTGTCCCTGTTTGCAGATGACGTGAAGTTGATGAGAAGAATTCACTCGATCGAAGACCAGGCAGAACTACAAAGGGATCTGGACAGGCTGCAGACCTGGTCCAGCAATTGGCTCCTGGAGTTCAATCCCACCAAGTGCAAAGTCATGAAGATTGGGGAAGGGCAAAGAAGGCCGCAGACGGAGTACAGTCTAGGGGGTCAGAGACTACAAACCTCACTCAAGGAAAAAGATCTTGGGGTGAGTATAACACCAGGCACATCTCCTGAAGCGCACATCAACCAAATAACTGCTGCAGCATATGGGCGCCTAAAACCTCAGAACAGCATTCCGACATCTTAATAAGGAATCATTCAGGACCCTGTACACCGTGTACGTTAGGCCCATATTGGAGTATGCGGCACCAGTTTGGAACCCACACCTAGCCAAGCACGTAAAGAAACTAGAGAAAGTGCAAAGGTTTGCAACAAGACTAGTCCCAGAGCTAAGAGGTATGTCCTACGAGGAGAGGTTAAGGGAAATCAACCTGACGACACTGGAGGACAGGAGAGATAGGGGGGACATGATAACGACATACAAAATACTGAGAGGAATTGACAAGGTGGACAAAGACAGGATGTTCCAGAGATTGGACACAGTAACAAGGGGACACAGTTGGAAGCTGAAGACACAGATGAATCACAGGGATGTTAGGAAGTATTTCTTCAGCCACAGAGTAGTCAGTAAGTGGAATAGTTTGGGAAGCGATGTAGTGGAGGCAGGATCCATACATAGCTTTAAGCAGAGGTACGATAAAGCTCACGGCTCAGGGAGAGTGACCTAGTAGCGATCAGTGAAGAGGCGGGGCCAGGAGCTCGGACTCGACCCCCGCAACCTCAACTAGGTGAGTACACACACACACACACACACACACACACACACACACACACACACACACACACACACACACACACGAACAAGGTGAATTTATACTCCAGCTGTGCAAGCGGAAATACGTACTAGGGAGCCAAGGAAACCGACTCAGCAACTAGGATATCACCTGCACCTCCCCTGTCACCTGTCACAACCTTCCTCTGAGCACCTAACTCCTGCTCATTATTAAAAGTAGAACCTACTTCTCTAAGTAACTTATTAAGCCTGTCAATGTACGAATCGTCGTTCACACGAAAGTTTGCGTAGTCTACAGTTTTTTTTTATTTTTTATTTCTGACCTCCAGTGGTTACAGATATAGGTAAAACAGAAACATGGGTATGAATGGTTTTATCTGGGCATTCTTATGAAAATGGTAATGAAAATTATCATCAACGTTTTCAAAAGAAAACTTTATATATATATATATATATATATATATATATATATATATATATATATATATATATATATATATATATATATATATATATATATATATATATATATATATATATATATATATATATATTTATTAAATATTATCCAATAAAAAATACACAGGAATTTATTTTTCTAAATTTTTTCTGTTATATTGTGTATATAAATATATATATATATATATATATATATATATATATATATATATATATATATATATATATATATATATATATATATATATATATATATATATATATATATATATATATATATATATATATATATATATATATATATATATATATATATATATATATATATATATATATATATATATATAAAGTTTTCGAGAACGTTGATGATAATTTTCATTACCATTTTCATAAGAATACCCAGATAAAACCATTCATACCCATGTTTCTGTTTTACCTATATTTGTAACCACTGGAGGTCAGAAATAAAAAATAAAAAAACTGTAGACTACGCAAACTTTCGTGTGAACGACGATTCGTACATTGACAGGCTTAATAAGTTACTTAGAGAAGTAGGTTCTACTTTTAATAATGAGCAGGAGTTAGGTGCTCAGAGGAAGGTTGTGACAGGTGACAGGGGAGGTGCAGGTGATATCCTAGTTGCTGAGTCGGTTTCCTTGGCTCCCTAGTACGTACTTCCGCTTGCACAGCTGGAGTATAAATTACTCCTTGTTCGTGTGTGTGTGTGTGTGTGTGTGTGTGTGTGTGTGTGTGTGTGTGTGTGTGTGTGTGTGTGTGTGTGTGTGTGTGTGTGTGTGTGTGTGTAGCTTGCTACACCTGTCATCATCCACGTGCACCAAGCTTCACACTCACACCTGTAATTAACATATTTGTATAGTCTTACCTGCAGGTGAGGCTGTGTTTTGTTGATGACGTATTGTTACTGAGTAATAATACGGTGTCCTACCTCACCTTATTTACTGACTAAGAGTTGTTTACCTACCTCACCTTATTTACTGACTAAGAGTTGTTTACCTACCTCACCTTATTTACTGGCTAAGAGTTGTTTACCTACCTCACCTTATTTACTGGCTAAGAGTTGTTTACCTACCTCACCTTATTTACTGGCTAAGAGTTGTTTACCTACCTCACCTTATTTACTGACTAAGAGTTGTTTACCTACCTCACCTTATTTACTGGCTAAGAGTTGTTTACCTACCTCACCTTATTTACTGACTAAGAGTTGTTTACCTACCTCACCTTACTTACTGGCTAAGAGTTGTTTACCTACCTCACCTTATTTACTGGCTAAGAGTTGTTTACCTACCTCACCTTATTTACTGGCTAAGAGTTGTTTACCTACCTCACCTTATTTACTGGCTAAGAGTTGTTTACCTACCTCACCTTATTTACTGGCTAAGAGTTGTTTACCTACCTCACCTTATTTACTGACTAAGAGTTGTTTACCTACCTCACCTTATTTACTGGCTAAGAGTTGTTTACCTACCTCACCTTATTTACTGACTAAGAGTTGTTTACCTACCTCACCTTACTTACTGGCTAAGAGTTGTTTACCTACCTCACCTTATTTACTGGCTAAGAGTTGTTTACCTACCTCACCTTATTTACTGGCTAAGAGTTGTTTACCTACCTCACCTTATTTACTGGCTAAGAGTTGTTTACCTACCTCACCTTATTTACTGGCTAAGAGTTGTTTACCTACCTCACCTTATTTACTGACTAAGAGTTGTTTACCTACCTCACCTTATTTACTGACTAAGAGTTGTTTACCTACCTCACCTTATTTACTGGCTAAGAGTTGTTTACCTACCTCACCTTATTTACTGGCTAAGAGTTGTTTACCTACCTCACCTTCTTTACTGGCTAAGAGTTGTTTACCTACCTCACCTTATTTACTGACTAAGAGTTGTTTACCTACCTCACCTTATTTACTGGCTAAGAGTTGTTTACCTACCTCACCTTATTTACTGGCTAAGAGTTGTTTACCTACCTCACCTTATTTACTGGCTAAGAGTTGTTTACCTACCTCACCTTATTTACTGGCTAAGAGTTGTCTACCTACCTCACCTTATTTACTGACTAAGAGTTGTTTACCTACCTCACCTTATTTACTGGCTAAGAGTTGTTTACCTACCTCACCTTATTTACTGACTAAGAGTTCTTTACCTACCTCACCTTATTTACTGGCTAAGAGTTGTTTACCTACCTCACCTTATTTACTGACTAACAGTTGTTTACCTACCTCACCTTATTTACTGGCTAAGAGTTGTTTACCTACCTCACCTTATTTACTGACTAAGAGTTGTTTACCTACCTCACCTTATTTACTGGCTAAGAGTTGTTTACCTACCTCACCTTATTTACTGGCTAAGAGTTGTTTACCTACCTCACCTTATTTACTGACTAACAGTTGTTTACCTACCTCACCTTATTTACTGGCTAAGAGTTGTTTACCTACCTCACCTTATTTACTGACTAAGAGTTGTTTACCTACCTCACCTTATTTACTGGCTAAGAGTTGTTTACCTACCTCACCTTATTTACTGGCTAAGAGTTGTTTACCTACCTCACCTTATTTACTGGCTAAGAGTTGTTTACCTACCTCACCTTATTTACTGGCTAAGAGTTGTTTACCTACCTCACCTTATTTACTGGCTAAGAGTTGTTTACCTACCTCACCTTATTTACTGGCTAAGAGTTGTTTACCTACCTCACCTTATTTACTGACTAAGAGTTGTTTACCTACCTCACCTTATTTACTGGCTAAGAGTTGTTTACCTACCTCACCTTATTTACTGGCTAAGAGTTGTTTACCTACCTCACCTTATTTACTGGCTAAGAGTTGTTTACCTACCTCACCTCATTTACTGGCTAAGAGTTGTTTACCTACCTCACCTTACTTACTGGCTAAGAGTTGTTTACCTACCTCAGCTTGTTTTAAAACCCAGCTCTTTTTAAGATACAATAGTACCCTGTCCCCGGCTTGCCACCCACACCAGGTGACTAACACCCAGGTACCTACTGACTGGTAAGTGAAGAGGGACAGCAAGTGTAAGGTGACTTACAACCAAGTACCTACTGACTGCTAGAAGGGGGACAGCAAGTAATAGGAATTATGACCAACGTGTCCACAGGTGGCGAAGTAGCACAGGTGGCGAGGTAGCACCTACGTGCTGAGCTGAGGCGATCCAAGGAGAGAGATCAGTGTGCTCAGTTATATGCGGCTGCAGGTAGAGTCTTAGCTCCTGGTCCTGTTTCTTCACTGGCTGCTACTGACTTTACTCTCTCATGGCTGTTGAAAGCTGTGTGTGGATTAATGACCATCTTCAACACTAAGTTGCAGCACCTAGCCACAACCTGGCCGCCCCGGGGAAGAGAGATTACTAACAGTCCCCCAGGGGTGATGAAGGGGTCATAATACAGCCACCAACACAGTCTCCCCAGGGGTGATGAAGGAGTCATCATATAACCACCACCAACAGTCCCCCAGGGGTGAGCAATATAGGTTCACCAGTAGTGACGTGACTCCCCGGCAGCAAGGAAGAGGTTTTCACAACGTGTTGTGTAGTGACCAAGTGTACAGTCTTCGTAAAGACTAACTAGGAAGACAATTTTCTGCGCTGTAACACAACTCACGCTGTGCTTATATTAGTGACGTGTGAGGCAACAGTGTCTGAGTGTACCTTGTGTAAGCTTGTATATAATGGCAAGTCTTGTAGCTTGCACCAGGTGTACAGAGGTGCACAGACAGGTGCTCAAACAGATGCAGCACAGCGCTTTGTCATGAGCATTCGTTATATCTGAGCACACGTCATACAAAGTCAGTGACCCATATATTATCTCAGGTAGCAAGAAATACCATCTAGTAATGACGTCACCATAATAGAAGTGATGTCCTGAACTATGTGCTGAAGCCTTCTGATACCTCAGAATGAGGAGGGTGGGTAGTGTGAGAGGTACCTCACTCTGGTACCTCCAGTGAAGGAGGGTAGTGTGACAGGTAACTCACTCTGGTACCTCCAGTGAAGGAGGGTAGTGTGAGAGGTTACCTCAGACACTGGTACCTCTAGTGAGGGAGGGAAGTGAGGTACCTCATTCTGGTACCTACAGTGAGGGAGGGTAGTGTGAGAGGTTACCTCAGACACTGGTACCTCCAGTGAGGTAGGGTAGTGTGAGAGGTTACCTCAGACACTGGTACCTCCAGTGAGGTAGGGTAGTGTGAGAGGTTACCTCAGACACTGGTACCTCCAGTGAGGGAGGGTAGTGTGAGAGGTTACCTCAGACACTGGTACCTACAGTGAGGGAGGGTAGTGTGAGAGGTTACCTCAGACACTGGTACCTACAGTGAGGTAGGGTAGTGTGAGAGGTTACCTCAGACACTGGTACCTACAGTGAGGGAGGGTAGTGTGAGAGGTTACCTCAGACACTGGTACCTCTAGTGAGGGAGGGTAGTGTGAGAGGTTACCTCAGACACTGGTACCTACAGTGAGGGAGGGTAGTGTGAGAGGTTACCTCAGACACTGGTACCTACAGTGAGGTAGGGTAGTGTGAGAGGTTACCTCAGACACTGGTACCTACAGTGAGGGAGGGTAGTGTGAGAGGTTACCTCAGACACTGGTACCTACAGTGAGGGAGGGTAGTGTGAGAGGTTACCTCAGACACTGGTACCTACAGTGAGGGAGGGTAGTGTGAGAGGTTACCTCAGACACTGGTACCTCCAGTGAGGGAGGGTAGTGTGAGAGGTTACCTCAGACACTGGTACCTACAGTGAGGGAGGGTAGTGTGAGAGGTTACCTCAGACACTGGTACCTACAGTGAGGGAGGGTAGTGTGAGAGGTTACCTCAGACACTGGTACCTCTAGTGAGGGAGGGTAGTGTGAGAGGTTACCTCAGACACTGGTACCTACAGTGAGGGAGGGTAGTGTGAGAGGTTACCTCAGACACTGGTACCTACAGTGAGGTAGGGTAGTGTGAGAGGTTACCTCAGACACTGGTACCTACAGTGAGGGAGGGTAGTGTGAGAGGTTACCTCAGACACTGGTACCTACAGTGAGGGAGGGTAGTGTGAGAGGTTACCTCAGACACTGGTACCTACAGTGAGGTAGGGTAGTGTGAGAGGTTACCTCAGACACTGGTACCTACAGTGAGGGAGGGTAGTGTGAGAGGTTACCTCAGACACTGGTACCTACAGTGAGGGAGGGTAGTGTGAGAGGTTACCTCAGACACTGGTACCTACAGTGAGGGAGAGTAGTGTGAGAGGTTACCTCAGACACTGGTACCTCTAGTGAGGGAGGGAAGTGAGGTACCTCATTCTGGTACCTCCAGTGAGGGTGGGTAGTATGAGAGGTACCTCACTCTGGTACCTCCAGTGAGGGAGGGTAGTGTGAGAGGTTACCTCAGTCACTGGTACCTCCAGTGAGGGAGAGTAGTGTGAGAAGTACCTCACTCTGGTACTTCCAGTGAGGGAGGGTAGTGTGAGGGGTTACCTCAGACACTGGTACCTCCACTGAGGGAGGGTAGTGTGAGAGGTTACCTCAGACACTGGTACCTACAGTGAGGGAGGGTAGTGTGAGAGGTTACCTCAGACACTGGTACCTACAGTGAGGTAGGGTAGTGTGAGAGGTTACCTCAGACACTGGTACCTACAGTGAGGGAGGGTAGTGTGAGAGGTTACCTCAGACACTGGTACCTACAGTGAGGGAGGGTAGTGTGAGAGGTTACCTCAGACACTGGTACCTACAGTGAGGGAGGGTAGTGTGAGAGGTTACCTCAGACACTGGTGCCTACAGAGTGAGGGAGGGTAGTGTGAGAGGTTACCTCAGACACTGGTACCTACAGTGAGGGAGGGTAGTGTGAGAGGTTACCTCAGACACTGGTACCTCCAGTGAGGGAGGGTAGTGTGAGAGGTTACCTCAGACACTGGTACCTACAGTGAGGGAGGGTAGTGTGAGAGGTTACCTCAGACACTGGTACCTACAGTGAGGTAGGGTAGTGTGAGAGGTTACCTCAGACACTGGTACCTACAGTGAGGGAGGGTAGTGTGAGAGGTTACCTCAGACACTGGTACCTACAGTGAGGTAGGGTAGTGTGAGAGGTTACCTCAGACACTGGTACCTACAATGAGGGAGGGTAGTGTGAGAGGTTACCTCAGACACTGGTACCTACAGTGAGGGAGGGTAGTGTGAGAGGTTACCTCAGACACTGGTACCTCCAGTGAGGTAGGGTAGTGTGAGAGGTTACCTCAGACACTGGTACCTACAGTGAGGGAGGGTAGTGTGAGAGGTTACCTCAGACACTGGTACCTACAGTGAGGTAGGGTAGTGTGAGAGGTTACCTCAGACACTGGTACCTACAGTGAGGGAGGGTAGTGTGAGAGGTTACCTCAGACACTGGTACCTACAGTGAGGGAGGGTAGTGTGAGAGGTTACCTCAGACACTGGTACCTCCAGTGAGGGAGGGTAGTGTGAGAGGTTACCTCAGACACTGGTACCTACAGTGAGGGAGGGTAGTGTGAGAGGTTACCTCAGACACTGGTACCTACAGTGAGGGAGGGTAGTGTGAGAGGTTACCTCAGACACTGGTACCTCTAGTGAGGGAGGGTAGTGTGAGAGGTTACCTCAGACACTGGTACCTACAGTGAGGGAGGGTAGTGTGAGAGGTTACCTCAGACACTGGTACCTACAGTGAGATAGGGTAGTGTGAGAGGTTACCTCAGACACTGGTACCTACAGTGAGGGAGGGTAGTGTGAGAGGTTACCTCAGACACTGGTACCTACAGTGAGGGAGGGTAGTGTGAGAGGTTACCTCAGACACTGGTACCTACAGTGAGGTAGGGTAGTGTGAGAGGTTACCTCAGACACTGGTACCTACAGTGAGGGAGGGTAGTGTGAGAGGTTACCTCAGACACTGGTACCTACAGTGAGGGAGGGTAGTGTGAGAGGTTACCTCAGACACTGGTACCTACAGTGAGGGAGGGTAGTGTGAGAGGTTACCTCAGACACTGGTACCTCTAGTGAGGGAGGGAAGTGAGGTACCTCATTCTGGTACCTCCAGTGAGGGTGGGTAGTATGAGAGGTACCTCACTCTGGTACCTCCAGTGAGGGAGGGTAGTGTGAGAGGTTACCTCAGTCACTGGTACCTCCAGTGAGGGAGAGTAGTGTGAGAAGTACCTCACTCTGGTACTTCCAGTGAGGGAGGGTAGTGTGAGGGGTTACCTCAGACACTGGTACCTCCAGTGAGGGAGGGTAGTGTGAGAGGTTACCTCAGACACTGGTACCTACAGTGAGGGAGGGTAGTGTGAGAGGTTACCTCAGACACTGGTACCTACAGTGAGGTAGGGTAGTGTGAGAGGTTACCTCAGACACTGGTACCTACAGTGAGGGAGGGTAGTGTGAGAGGTTACCTCAGACACTGGTACCTACAGTGAGGGAGGGTAGTGTGAGAGGTTACCTCAGACACTGGTACCTACAGTGAGGGAGGGTAGTGTGAGAGGTTACCTCAGACACTGGTACCTACAGTGAGGGAGGGTAGTGTGAGAGGTTACCTCAGACACTGGTACCTACAGTGAGGGAGGGTAGTGTGAGAGGTTACCTCAGACACTGGTACCTCCAGTGAGGGAGGGTAGTGTGAGAGGTTACCTCAGACACTGGTACCTACAGTGAGGGAGGGTAGTGTGAGAGGTTACCTCAGACACTGGTACCTACAGTGAGGTAGGGTAGTGTGAGAGGTTACCTCAGACACTGGTACCTACAGTGAGGGAGGGTAGTGTGAGAGGTTACCTCAGACACTGGTACCTACAGTGAGGTAGGGTAGTGTGAGAGGTTACCTCAGACACTGGTACCTACAATGAGGGAGGGTAGTGTGAGAGGTTACCTCAGACACTGGTACCTACAGTGAGGGAGGGTAGTGTGAGAGGTTACCTCAGACACTGGTACCTCCAGTGAGGTAGGGTAGTGTGAGAGGTTACCTCAGACACTGGTACCTACAGTGAGGGAGGGTAGTGTGAGAGGTTACCTCAGACACTGGTACCTACAGTGAGGTAGGGTAGTGTGAGAGGTTACCTCAGACACTGGTACCTACAGTGAGGGAGGGTAGTGTGAGAGGTTACCTCAGACACTGGTACCTACAGTGAGGGAGGGTAGTGTGAGAGGTTACCTCAGACACTGGTACCTACAGTGAGGGAGGGTAGTGTGAGAGGTTACCTCAGACACTGGTACCTCCAGTGAGGTAGGGTAGTGTGAGAGGTTACCTCAGACACTGGTACCTCCAGTGAGGGAGGGTAGTGTGAGAGGTTACCTCAGACACTGGTACCTACAGTGAGGGAGGGTAGTGTGAGAGGTTACCTCAGACACTGGTACCTACAGTGAGGTAGGGTAGTGTGAGAGGTTACCTCAGACACTGGTACCTACAGTGAGGTAGGGTAGTGTGAGAGGTTACCTCAGACACTGGTACCTACAGTGAGGTAGGGTAGTGTGAGAGGTTACCTCAGACACTGGTACCTACAGTGAGGGAGGGTAGTGTGAGAGGTTACCTCAGACACTGGTACCTCCAGTGAGGTAGGGTAGTGTGAGAGGTTACCTCAGACACTGGTACCTACAGTGAGGGAGGGTAGTGTGAGAGGTTACCTCAGACACTGGTACCTACAGTGAGGGAGGGTAGTGTGAGAGGTTACCTCAGACACTGGTACCTACAGTGAGGGAGGGTAGTGTGAGAGGTTACCTCAGACACTGGTACCTACAGTGAGGGAGGGTAGTGTGAGAGGTTACCTCAGACACTGGTACCAACAGTGAGGCAGGGTAGTGTGAGAGGTTACCTCAGACACTGGTACCTACAGTGAGGGAGGGTAGTGTGAGAGGTTACCTCAGACACTGGTACCTACAGTGAGGTAGGGTAGTGTGAGAGGTTACCTCAGACACTGGTACCTCCAGTGAGGGAGGGTAGTGTGAGAGGTTACCTCAGACACTGGTACCTACAGTGAGGGAGGGTAGTGTGAGAGGTTACCTCAGACACTGGTACCTACAGTGAGGGAGGGTAGTGTGAGAGGTTACCTCAGACACTGGTACCTACAGTGAGGTAGGGTAGTGTGAGAGGTTACCTCAGACACTGGTACCTACAGTGAGGGAGGGTAGTGTGAGAGGTTACCTCAGACACTGGTACCTACAGTGAGGGAGGGTAGTGTGAGAGGTTACCTCAGACACTGGTACCTCCAGTGAGGGAGGGTAGTGTGAGAGGTTACCTCAGACACTGGTACCTACAGTGAGGTAGGGTAGTGTGAGAGGTTACCTCAGACACTGGTACCTACAGTGAGGGAGGGTAGTGTGAGAGGTTACCTCAGACACTGATACCTACAGTGAGGGAGGGTAGTGTGAGAGGTTACCTCAGACACTGGTACCTACAGTGAGGGAGGGTAGTGTGAGAGGTTACCTCAGACACTGGTACCTACAGTGAGGGAGGGTAGTGTGAGAGGTTACCTCAGACACTGGTACCTACAGTGAGGGAGGGTAGTGTGAGAGGTTACCTCAGACACTGGTACCTCCAGTGAGGGAGGGTAGTGTGAGAGGTTACCTCAGACACTGGTACCTACAGTGAGGGAGGGTAGTGTGAGAGGTTACCTCAGACACTGGTACCTACAGTGAGGTAGGGTAGTGTGAGAGGTTACCTCAGACACTGGTACCTACAGTGAGGGAGGGTAGTGTGAGAGGTTACCTCAGACACTGGTACCTACAGTGAGGGAGGGTAGTGTGAGAGGTTACCTCAGACACTGGTACCTCCAGTGAGGGAGGGTAGTGTGAGAGGTTACCTCAGACACTGGTACCTACAGTGAGGTAGGGTAGTGTGAGAGGTTACCTCAGACACTGGTACCTACAGTGAGGGAGGGTAGTGTGAGAGGTTACCTCAGACACTGATACCTACAGTGAGGGAGGGTAGTGTGAGAGGTTACCTCAGACACTGGTACCTACAGTGAGGGAGGGTAGTGTGAGAGGTTACCTCAGACACTGGTACCTACAGTGAGGGAGGGTAGTGTGAGAGGTTACCTCAGACACTGGTACCTACAGTGAGGGAGGGTAGTGTGAGAGGTTACCTCAGACACTGGTACCTCCAGTGAGGGAGGGTAGTGTGAGAGGTTACCTCAGACACTGGTACCTACAGTGAGGGAGGGTAGTGTGAGAGGTTACCTCAGACACTGGTACCTCCAGCTAGTGTACATCATACAACTGCTTCTCTCTAAGAGTGTATTATAACTGTTGTTGTGTTGTGATCCTCTCTCTCTCTCTCTCTCTCTCTCAGTGATAAATCTCCTTAACTTGTGCTGCTCCTTTCTACATGACTGTACTTAGTGTACCTAAGTTCTCGTGTGTACTCGCCTATTTGTGGTTGCAGGGATCGAGTCACAGCTCCTGGCCTCGCCTCTTCGATGGTCGCTACTAGATCTACTCTCTCCCTGCTCCACGAGCTTTATCGTATCTCTTCTCAAAGCTATGTATGTATCCTGTCTCCACTACATCACTCTCCAGATTGTTCCACTTCCTGACAACTCTATGGCTGAAGAAATACTTCCTGACATCCCTGTTACTTATCTAAGTTTTCAACTTTTAGTGTGTGTGTGTGTGTGTGTGTGTGTGTGTGTGTGTGTGTGTGTGTGTGTGTGTGTGTGTGTGTGTGTGTGTGTGTGTGTGTTGCTGAAGTAAGAAGACTGTGTTAGGAACTATGGCACTTGTTGTGGCACTCTTACTACACGGTGTAGCAGCACGGTTTCACCGCCCCCACACG
>NC_091292.1:1727481-1787481 GCF_038502225.1 Cherax quadricarinatus
ACACAGTAACAAGGGGACACAGTTGGAAGCTGAAGACACAGATGAATCACAGGGATCTTAGGAAGTATTTCTTCAGCCACAGAGTAGTCAGGAAGTGGAGTAGTTTGGGAAGCGATGTAGTGGAGGCAGGATCCATACATAGCTTTAAGCAGAGGTACGATAAAGCTCATGGTTCAGGGAGAGTGACCTAGTAGTGACCAGTGAAGAGGCGGGGCCAGGAGCTTGGAATCGACCCCTGCAACCTCAACTAGGTGAGTACAACTAGGTGAGTACACAGCGGCTGCCCACGAGTACGTCAGGGTTATCCTTGTATCCTGGTCATGATAACCTATGACCTCCCCGCCCTCACAACCTATGACCCCTTCCTCCCCCCACAAACAATAACCCCTCCCTTCCCCCACAACTCCTGTACCTTGTATTACACAGTGACACACAGTACAAATGTGGGAACTAATGTACATGAGTACAACTCTGTTACAACAATTACTTTTAAAACTTTATGCTATCAAGTCAGAAGAGCTGCCTGTTACAGCTTAACGTGTGTTTATGATGCCTGTATAAGTCAGAAGAGCTGCCTGTTACAGCTTAACGTGTGTTTATGATGCCTGTATAAGTTAGAAGAGCTGCCTGTTACAGCTTAACGTGTGTTATGATGCCTGTATAAGTTAGAAGAGCTGCCTGTTACAGCTTAACGTGTGTTTATGATGCCTGTATAAGTCAGAAGAGCTGCCTGTTACAGCTTAACGTGTGTTTATGATGCCTGTATAAGACAGAAGAGCTGCCTGTTACAGCTTAACGTGTGTTATGATGCCTGTATAAGTTAGAAGAGCTGCCTCTTACAGCTTAATGTGTGTTTATGATGCCTGTATAAGTTAGAAGAGCTGCCTGTTACAGCTTAACGTGTGTTTATGATGCCTGTATAAGACAGAAGAGCTGCCTGTTACAGCTTAACGTGTGTTATGATGCCTGTATAAGTTAGAAGAGCTGCCTGTTACAGCTTAATGTGTGTTTATGATGCCTGTATAAGACAGAAGAGCTGCCTGTTACAGCTTAACGTGTGTTTATGATGCCTGTATAAGTCAGAAGAGCTGCCTGTTACAGCTTAACGTGTGTTTATGATGCCTGTATAAGACAGAAGAGCTGCCTGTTACAGCTTAACGTGTGTTTATGATGCCTGTATAAGTCAGAAGAGCTGCCTGTTACAGCTTAACGTGTGTTTATGATGCCTGTATAAGTCAGAAGAGCTGCCTGTTACAGCTTAACGTGTGTTTATGATGCCTGTATAAGTTAGAAGAGCTGCCTGTTACAGCTTAACGTGTGTTTATGATGCCTGTATAAGACAGAAGAGCTGCCTGTTACAGCTTAACGTGTGTTATGATGCCTGTATAAGTTAGAAGAGCTGCCTGTTACAGCTTAATGTGTGTTTATGATGCCTGTATAAGTTAGAAGAGCTGCCTGTTACAGCTTAATGTGTGTTTATGATGCCTGTATAAGTCAGAAGAGCTGCCTGTTACAGCTTAACGTGTGTTATGATGCCTGTATAAGTTAGAAGAGCTGCCTGTTACAGCTTAACGTGTGTTATGATGCCTGTATAAGTTAGAAGAGCTGCCTGTTACAGCTTAATGTGTGTTTATGATGCCTGTATAAGTTAGAAGAGCTGCCTGTTACAGCTTAACGTGTGTTTATGATGCCTGTATAAGTCAGAAGAGCTGCCTGTTACAGCTTAACGTGTGTTTATGATGCCTGTATAAGTTAGAAGAGCTGCCTGTTACAGCTTAACGTGTGTTATGATGCCTGTATAAGTTAGAAGAGCTGCCTGTTACAGCTTAATGTGTGTTTATGATGCCTGTATAAGTTAGAAGAGCTGCCTGTTACAGCTTAATGTGTGTTTATGATGCCTGTATAAGTCAGAAGAGCTGCCTGTTACAGCTTAATGTGTGTTTATGATGCCTGTATAAGTCAGAAGAGCTGCCTGTTACAGCTTAACGTGTGTTATGATGCCTGTATAAGTCAGAAGAGCTGCCTGTTACAGCTTAACGTGTGTTTATGATGCCTGTATAAGTTAGAAGAGCTGCCTGTTACAGCTTAACGTGTGTTATGATGCCTGTATAAGTCAGAAGAGCTGCCTGTTACAGCTTAATGTGTGTTTATGATGCCTGTATAAGTCAGAAGAGCTGCCTGTTACAGCTTAATGTGTGTTTATGATGCCTGTATAAGTCAGAAGAGCTGCCTGTTACAGCTTAATGTGTGTTTATGATGCCTGTATAAGTCAGAAGAGCTGCCTGTTACAGCTTAACATGTGTTTATGATGCCTGTATAAGTCAGAAGAGCTGCCTGTCACAGCTTAATGTGTGTTTATGATGCCTGTATAAGTCAGAAGAGCTGCCTGTTACAGCTTAATGTGTGTTTATGATGCCTGTATAAGTCAGAAGAGCTGCCTGTTACAGCTTAACATGTGTTTATGATGCCTGTATAAGTCAGAAGAGCTGCCTGCTACAGCTTAACATGTGTTTATGATGCCTGTATAAGTCAGAAGAGCTGCCTGTTACAGCTTAACGTGAGTTTATGATGCCTGTATGAGTCAGAAGAGCTGCCTGTTACAGCTTAACATGTGTTTATGATGCCTGTATAAGTTAAAAGAGCTGCCTGTTACAGCTTAACGTGTGTTTATGATGTCTGTATAAGTTAGAAGAGCTGCCTGTTACAGCTTAACGTGTGTTTATGATGCCTGTATAAGTTAGAAGAGCCGAATGTTACAGCTTAACGTGTGTTTATGATGCCTGTATAAGTCAGAAGAGCTGCCTGTTACAGCTTAACGTGTGTTTATGATGCCTGTATAAGTCAGAAGAGCTGCGTGTTACAGCTTAACGTGTGTTTATGATGCCTGCATAAGTCAGAAGAGCTGCCTGTTACAGCTTAACGTGTGTTATGATGCCTGTATAAGTCAGAAGAGCTGCCTGTTACAGCTTAACGTGTGTTTATGATGCCTGTATAAGTCAGAAGAGCTGCCTGTTACAGCTTAACGTGTGTTATGATGCCTGTATAAGTCAGAAGAGCTGCCTGTTACAGCTTAACGTGTGTTATGATGCCTGTATAAGTCAGAAGAGCTGCCTGTTACAGCTTAACGTGTGTTATGATGCCTGTATAAGTCAGAAGAGCTGCCTGTTACAGCTTAACGTGTGTTATGATGCCTGTATAAGTCAGAAGAGCTGCCTGTTACAGCTTAACGTGTGTTTATGATGCCTGTATAAGTCAGAAGAGCTGCCTGTTACAGCTTAACGTGTGTTATGATGCCTGTATAAGTTAGAAGAGCTGCCTGTTACAGCTTAACGTGTGTTATGATGCCTGTATAAGTTAGAAGAGCTGCCTGTTACAGCTTAACGTGTGTTATGATGCCTGTATAAGTTAGAAGAGCTGCCTGTTACAGCTTAACGTGTGTTATGATGCCTGTATAAGTTATAAGAGCTGCCTGTTACAGCTTATCGTGTGTTATGATGCCTGTATAAGTTATAAGAGCTGCCTGTTACAGCTTAACGTGTGTTATGATGCCTGTATAAGTTAGAAGAGCTGCCTGTTACAGCTTAACGTGTGTTATGATGCCTGTATAAGTTAGAAGAGCTGCCTGTTACAGCTTAACGTGTGTTATGATGCCTGTATAAGTTACAAGAGCTGCCTGTTACAGCTTAACGTGTGTTATGATGCCTGTATAAGTTATAAGAGCTGCTTGTTACAGCTTAACGTGTGTTATGATGCCTGTATAAGTTATAAGAGCTGCCTGTTACAGCTTAACGTGTGTTATGATGCCTGTATAAGTTAGAAGAGCTGCCTGTTACAGCTTAACGTGTGTTATGATGCCTGTATAAGTTAGAAGAGCTGCCTGTTACAGCTTAACGTGTGTTATGATGCCTGTATAAGTTAGGAGAGCTGCCTGTTACAGCTTAACGTGTGTTATGATGCCTGTATAAGTTATAAGAGCTGCCTGTTACAACTTAACGTGTGTTATGATGCCTGTATAAGTTATAAGAGCTGCCTGTTACAACTTAACGTGTGTTATGATGCCTGTATAAGTTATAAGAGCTGCCTGTTACAGCTTAACGTGTGTTATGATGCCTGTATAAGTCAGAACAGCTGCCTGTTACAGCTTAACGTGTGTTATGATGCCTGTATAAGTCAGAACAGCTGCCTGTTACAGCTTAACTTGTGTTATGATGCCTGTATAAGTTAGAAGAGCTGCCTGTTACAGCTTAACGTGTGTTATGATGCCTGTATAAGTTAGAAGAGCTGCCTGTTACAGCTTAACTTGTGTTATGATGCCTGTATAAGTTAGAAGAGCTGCCTGTTACAGCTTAACGTGTGTTATGATGCCTGTATAAGTCAGAACAGCTGCCTGTTACAACTTAACATGTGTTGTGATGCCTGTATAAATCAGAACAGCTGCCTGTTACAACTGAACATGTGTTATGATGCCTGTATAAGTCAGAAGAGCTGCCTGTTACAACTTAACATGTGTTATGATGCCTGTATAAGTCAGAAGAGCTGCCTGTTACAACTTAACATGTGTTATGATGCCTGTATAAGTCAGAAGAGCTGCCTGTTACAGCTTAACGTGTGTTATGATGCCTGTATAAGTCAGAAGAGCTGCCTGTTACAACTTAACATGTGTTATGATGCCTGTATAAGTCAGAAGAGCTGCCTGTTACAACTTAACATGTGTTATGATGCCTGTATAAGTCAGAAGAGCTGCCTGTTACAACTTAACATGTGTTATGATGCCTGTATAAGTCAGAAGAGCTGCCTGTTACAACTTAACATGTGTTATGATGCCTGTATAAGTCAGAAGAGCTGCCTGTTACAACTTAACATGTGTTATGATGCCTGTACAGTACACCAGTGAGTCAAGTAATGATCATAACTGAGAGTCAGTCAGTGTTGATGATACTTTATGTTAGTTCTTGAGAACATTGTTAGTCTGATGTTGTTAGTCTGGTGTTGTTAGTCTGGTGTTGTTAGTCTGATGTTGTTAGTCTGGTGTTGTTAGTCTGGTGTTGTTAGTCTGGTGTTGTTAGTCTGGTGTTGTTAGTCTGGTGTTGTTAGTCTGGTGTTGTTAGTCTGGTGTTGTTAATCTGATGTTGTTAGTCTGGTGTTGTTAGTCTGGTGTTGTTAGTCTGGTGTTGTTAGTCTGGTGTTGTTAGTCTGGTGTTGTTAGTCTGGTGTTGTTAGTTTGGTGTTGTTAGTCTGGTGTTGTTAGTCTGGTGTTGTTAGTCTGGTGTTGTTAGTCTGGTGTTGTTAGTCTGGTGTTGTTAGTCTGGTGTTGTTAGTCTGGTGTTGTTAGTCTGGTGTTGTTAGTCTGGTGTTGTTAGTCTGATGTTGTTAGTCTGGTGTTGTTAGTCTGGTGTTGTTAATCTGATGTTGTTAGTCTGGTGTTGTTAGTCTGGTGTTGTTAGTCTGGTGTTGTTAGTCTGGTGTTGTTAGTCTGGTGTTGTTAGTCTGGTGTTGTTAGTCTGGTGTTGTTAGTCTGATGTTGTTAGTCTGGTGTTGTTAGTCTGGTGTTGTTAGTCTGGTGTTGTTAGTCTGATGTTGTTAGTCTGGTGTTGTTAGTTTGGTGTTGTTAGTCTGATGTTGTTAGTCTGGTGTTGTTAGTCTGATGTTGTTAGTCTGGTGTTGTTAGTCTGATGTTGTTAGTCTGGTGTTGTTAGTCTGGTGTTGTTAGTTTGCTGTTGTTAGTCTGGTGTTGTTAGTCTGATGGTGTTAGTCTGGTGTTGTTAGTCTGGTGTTGTTAGTCTGGTGTTGTTAGTCTGATGTTGTTAGTCTGGTGTTGTTAGTCTGGTGTTGTTAGTCTGGTGTTGTTAGTCTGGTGTTGTTAGTCTGCTGTTGTTAGTCTGATGTTGTTAGTCTGGTGTTGTTAGTCTGGTGTTGTCAGTCTGGTGTTGTTAGTCACTGGCACTATGGACACTGGCTGTGTGTGGACACTGGCAGTATGAACACTGGCTGTGTGTGGACACTGGCACTATGGACACTGGCTGTGTGTGGACACTGGCAGTATGAACACTGGCTGTGTGTGGACACTGGCACTATGGACACTGGCTGTGTGTGGACACTGGCAGTATGGACACTGGCTGTGTGTGGACACTGGCAGTATGAACACTGGCTGTGTGTGGACACTGGCAGTATGGACACTGGCTGTGTGTGGACACTGGCAGTATGGACACTGGCTGTGTGTGGACACTGGCAGTATGGACACTGGCTGTGTGTGGACAATGGCAGTATGAACACTGACTATGTGTGGACACTGGCATTATGGACACTGGCTGTGTGTGGACACTGGCAGTATGAACACTGGCTGTGTGTGGACACTGGCAGTATGAACACTGGCTGTGTGTGGACACTGGCAGTATGGACACTGGCTGTGTGTTGACACTGGCAGTATGAACACTGGCTGTGTGTGGACACTGGCAGTATGAACACTGGCTGTGTGTGGACACTGGCAGTATGAACACTGGCTGTGTGTGGACACTGGCAGTATGGACACTGGCTGTGTGTGGACACTGGCAGTATGAACATTGGCTGTGTGTGGACACTGGCAGTATGGACACTGGCTGTGTGTGGACACTGGCAGTATGAACACTGGCTGTGTGTGGACACTGGAAGTATGAACACTGGCTGTGTGTGGACACTGGCAGTATGGACACTGGCTGTGTGTGGACACTGGCAGTATGAACACTGGCTGTGTGTGGACACTGGCAGTATGAACAATGGCTGTGTGTGGACACTGGAAGTATGAACACTGGCTGTGTGTGGACACTGGCAGTATGAACGCTGGCTGTGTGTGGACACTGGCAGTATGGACACTGGCTGTGTGTGGACACTGGCAGTATGGACACTGGCTGTGTGTGGACACTGGCAGTATGGACACTGGCTGAGTGTGGACACTGGCAGTATGAACACTGGCTGTGTGTGGACACTGGCAGTATGAACCCTGGCTGTGTGTGGACACTGGCAGTATGAACGCTGGCTGTGTGTGGACACTGGCAGTATGAACCCTAGCTGTGTGTGGACACTGGCTGTGTGTGGACACTGGCAGTATGAACACTGGCTGTGTGTGGACACTGGCAGTATGAACGCTGGCTGTGTGTGGACACTGGCAGTATGAACACTGGCTGTGTGTGGACACTGGCAGTATGGACACTGGCTGTGTGTGGACACTGGCAGTATGAACACTGGCTGTGTGTGGACACAGGGAGTATGGACACTGGCTGTGTGTGGACACTGGCAGTATGGACACTGGCTGTGTGTGGACACTGGCAGTATGGACACTGGCTGTGTGTGGACACTGGCAGTATGAACACTGGCAGTATGAACACTGGCTGTGTGTGGACACTGGCAGTATGAACACTGGCTGTGTGTGGACACTGGCAGTATGGACACTGGCTGTGTGGACACTGGCAGTATGAACACTGGCTGTGTGTGGACACTGGCAGTATGGACACTGGCTGTGTGTGGACACTGGCAGTATAGACACTGGCTGTGTGTGGACACTGGCAGTATGGACACTGGCTGCGTGTGGACACTGGCAGTATGAAAACTGGCTGTGTGTGGACACTGGCAGTATGGACACTGGCTGTGTGTGGACACTGGCAGTATGGACACTTGCTGCGTGTGGACAGTGGCAGTATGAACACTGACTGTGTATGGACACTGGCAGTATGGACACTGGCTGTGTGTGGACACTGGCAGTATGGACACTGGCTGTGTGTGGACACTGGCAGTATGGACACTGGCTGCGTGTGGACACTGGCAGTATGAAAACTGGCTGTGTGTGGGCACTGACAGTATGGACACTGGCTGTGTGTGGACACTGGCATTGTGGACACTGGTAGTATGGACACTGGCAGTGTGGACACTGGCAGTATGGGCACTGGCAGTGTGGACACTGGCAGTGTGGACACTGGCAGTATGGACACTGGCAGTGTGGACACTGGCAGTGTAGACGCTAGCAGTATGGACACTAGCAGTATGGACACTGGCAGTGTGGACACTGGCAGTATGGACACTGGCAGTATGGATACTGGCAGTGTGGGCACTGGTAGTATGGACACTGGCAGTGTGGACACTGGCAATATGGACACTGGCAGTATGGACACTGGCAGTGTGTACATTGGCAGTATTGACACTGGCAGTGTGGACACTGGCAATGTGGACACTGGCAGTGTGGACACTGGCAGTGTGGACACTGGCAATGTGGACACTGGCAGTGTGGACACTGGCAGTGTGGACACTGGCAATGTGGACTCTGGCAGTGTGGACACTGGCAGTGTGGACACTGGCAGTGTGGACACTGGCAATGTGGACACTGGCAGTGTGGACACTGGCAGTGTGGACACTGGCAATGTGGACACTGGCAGTGTGGACACTGGCAGTGTGGACACTGGCAGTGTGGACACTGGCAATGTGGACACTGGCAATGTGGACACTGGCAATGTGGACACTGGCAGTGTGGACACTGGCAGTATGGACACTGGCAGTGTGGACACTGGCAGTGTGGACACTGGCAGTATGGACACTGGCAGTGTGGACCCTGGGAGTGTAGACGCTAGCAGTATGGACACTAGCAGTATGGACACTGGCAGTGTGGACACTGGCAGTATGGACACTGGCAGTATGGATACTGGCAGTTTGGGCACTGGTAGTATGGACACTGGCAGTGTGGACACTGGCAGTATGGACAGTGGCAGTATGGACACTGGCAGTGTGTACAATGGCAGTATGGACACTGGCAGTGTGGACACTGGCAGTGTGTACATTGGCAGTATTGACACTGGCAGTGTGGACACTGGCAATGTGGACACTGGCAGTGTGGACACTGGCAGTGTGGACACTGGCAATGTGGACACTGGCAGTGTGGACACTGGCAGTGTGGACACTGGCAATGTGGACTCTGGCAGTGTGGACACTGGCAGTGTGGACACTGGCAGTGTGGACACTGGCAATGTGGACACTGGCAGTGTGGACACTGGCAGTGTGGACACTGGCAATGTGGACACTGGCAGTGTGGACACTGGCAGTGTGGACACTGGCAGTGTGGACACTGGCAATGTGGACACTGGCAATGTGGACACTGGCAATGTGGACACTGGCAGTGTGGACACTGGCAGTATGGACACTGGCAGTGTGGACACTGGCAGTGTGGACACTGGCAGTATGGACACTGGCAGTGTGGACCCTGGGAGTGTAGACGCTAGCAGTATGGACACTAGCAGTATGGACACTGGCAGTGTGGACACTGGCAGTATGGACACTGGCAGTATGGATACTGGCAGTTTGGGCACTGGTAGTATGGACACTGGCAGTGTGGACACTGGCAGTATGGACACTGGCAGTATGGACACTGGCAGTGTGTACAATGGCAGTATGGACACTGGCAGTGTGGACACTGGCAGTTTAGACACTGGCAGTGTGGACACTTGCAGTGTGGACACTGGCAGTGTGGACACTTGCAGTGTGGACACTGGCAGTGTGGACACTGGCAGTGTGGACACTGGCAATGTGGACACTGGCAGTGTGGACACTGGCAGTGTGGACACTGACAATGTGGACACTGGCAGTGTGGACACTGGCAGTGTGGACACTGGCAGTGTGGACACTGGCAATGTGGACACTGGCAGTGTCGACAATGTCAGTGTTGACACTGGCAGTGTGGACACTGGCAGTATGGACACTGGCAATGTGGACACTGGCAGTGTGGACACTGGCAGTGTGGACACTGGTAGTGTGGACACTGGCAGTATGGACACTGGCAGTGTGGACACTGGCAGTATGGACACTGGCAGTGTGGACACTGGCAATGTGGACACTGGCAGTGTGGACCCTGGCAGTATGGACACTGGCAGTGTGGACACTCTCAGTATGGACACTGGCAGTGTGGACTCTGGCAGTGTGGACACTAGCAATGTGGACACTGGCAGTATGGACACTGGCAGTGTGGACACTGGCAATGTGGACACTGGCAGTGTGGACACTGGCAGTATGGACACTGGCAGTGTGGACACTGGCAGTGTGGACACTGGCAGTATGGACACTGGCAGTATGGACACTGGCAGTGTGGACACTGGCAGTGTGGACACTGGCAGTGTGGACACTGGCAATGTGGACACTGGCAGTGTGGACACTGGCAATGTGGACACTGGCAGTGTGGACACTGGCAGTATGGACACTGGCAGTGTGGACACTGGGAATGTGGACACTGGCAGTGTGGACACTGGCAGTGTGGACACTGGCAATGTGGACACTGGCAGTGTGGACACTGGCAGTGTGGACACTGGCAGTGTGGACACTGGGAGTGGCAGTCTGGACACTGACGCTAGCAGTATGGACACTAGCAGTATGGCCACTGGCAGTGTGGACACTGGCAGTATGGACACTGGCAGTATGGACACTGGCAGTGTGGACACTGGCAGTGTGGACACTGGCAGTGTGGACACTGGCAGTATGGACACTGGCAGTGTGGACACTGGCAGTATGGACACTGGCAGTGTGGACTCTGGCAGTGTGGACACTGGCAATGTGGACACTGGCAGTGTGGACACTGGCAGTGTGGACACTGGCAGTGTGGACACTGGCAGTATGGACACTGGCAGTGTGGACACTCTCAGTATGGACACTGGCAGTGTGGACTCTGGCAGTGTGGACACTCTCAGTATGGACACTGGCAGTGTGGACTCTGGCAGTGTGGACACTGGCAGTGTGGACACTGGCAGTATGGACACTGGCAGTGTGGACACTCTCAGTATGGACACTGGCAGTATGGACACTGGCAGTGTGGACACTGGCAATGTGGACACTGGCAGTGTGGACACTGGCAGTGTGGACACTGGCAGTGTGGACACTGGCAGTATGGACACTGGCAGTCTGGACACTGGCAGTATGGACACTGGCAGTGTTGACACTGGCAGTATGGACACTGGCAGTATGGACACTGGCAGTGTGGACACTGGCAGTGTGGACACTGGCAGTATGGACACTGGCAGTGTGGACACTGGCAGTGTGGACACTGGCAGTGTGGACACTGGCAGTATGGACACTGGCAGTATGGACACTGGCAGTATGGACACTGGCAGTGTGGACACTGGCAGTATGGACACTGGCAGTGTGGACACTGGCAGTGTGGACACTGGCAGTGTGGACACTGGCAGTGTTAGGTCTGGTTAAGGTCACTGGTACAAGTATTATATTCTGTTACAGACACTAACTGCTGATATCAGCCGAGGTCAACGCTGACGCCCTCCACCTGGCCTGCACCTGGCCTGCACCTCCAGCCTGCCCTGGTCACCACCCAGGCCTGGCACCGTGGCCTGGCACCTGGCCTGCACCTGCCTGCACCTGTCCCATGGCCACCTTGGCCTTGCACCTTGGCCTGCACCCAGCCTGCACCTGGCCCACACCTAGCCGCACGGCCCGCACCTGGCCCACCTGGCCGCACCTGTCCTGCACCTGGCCTTGCACCGGCCTGCACCTGGCCCGCACCCAGCCCGCACCCTGGCCCACACCTGCTCCCGCACCTGGCCCGGCACTGGCCTGCACCTAGCCTGCACCTGGCCTGCACCTGGCCTGCACCTGGCCTGCACCTAGCCTGCACCTGGCCTACACCTAGCCTGCACCTGGCCTGCACCTGGCCTGCACCTAGCCTGCACCTGTCCTGCACCTGGCTTGCACCTGGCCTGCACCTAGCCTGCATCTGGCCTGCACCTGTTCTGCACCTATCCTGCACCTGGCCTGCACCTGGCCTGCACCTAGCCTGCATCTGGCCTGCACCTGTTCTGCACCTATCCTGCACCTGGCCTGCACCTAACCTTCACCTGGCCTGCACCTGTTCTGCACCTGTCCTGCACCTGGCCTGCACCTAACCTTCACCTGGCCTATACGTGGCCTTCACCTGGTCTGCACCTATCCTGCACTTAGCCTTCACCTGGCCTGCACCTGGTCTGCACCTAGCCTGCACCTGGCCTGCAAATAGCCTGCACCTAGCCTGCACCTGGCCTTCACCTAGCCTGCACCTGGCCTGCACCTGGCCTGCACCTAGCCTGCACCTAGCCTGCACCTGGCCTACACCTAGCCTGCACCTGGCCTACACCTAGCCTGCACCTGGCCTGCACCTAGCCTGCACCTGGCCTACACCTAGCCTGCACCTGGCCTACACCTAGCCTGAACCTGATCTGCACCTGGCCTACACCTGGTCTGCACCTGGTCTGCACCTAGCCTGCACCTAGCCTGCACCTGGCCTACACCTAGCCTGCACCTGGCCTACACCTAGCCTGCACCTGATGTGCACCTGGCCTACACCTGGTCTGCACCTGGTCTGCACCTAGCCTGCACCTGGCCTACACCTAGCCTGCACCTGGCCTACACCTAGCCTGCACCTGATCTACACCTGGCCTACACCTGGTCTGCACCTGGTCTGCACTTAGCCTGCACCTAGCTTGTACCCACTTCGCCTATCCACCTTACCAGGTGTGTGAAACAGCCAGCGAGAGAGAGAGAGAGAGAGAGAGAGAGAGAGAGAGAGAGAGAGAGAGAGAGAGAGAGAGAGAGAGAGAGTGAGTGAGAGAGAGAGAGAGAGAGAGAGAGAGAGAGAGAGAGAGAGAGAGAGAGAGAGAGAGAGAGAGAGAGAGAGAGAGAGAGAGAGAGAGAGAGAGAGAGAGAGAGAGCAGGAGAGAGAGAGAGAGATAGCCTAGCTTGCCAATAAAGTTAGGGAATCCTTAACTCTGTAAATAGCTGTCAATAAAGCTAGGATCCTTAACCTTGTCAAACCCTGTGTAGAGAGAGAGAGAGAGGGTGAATGAGTGAATGGAGATAGGGACGGAGGTTGGGAGGAGTTGAGGGAGGGAGTGCGTGGGTTACCCTCTGAACTCTTTGTTACGGCCGTTCCTTCCCCTGCCCTGAGTCACAGTTACCCTGTCCTGCACTATTACCCTGCCCTGCACTGTTACCCTGTCCTGCACTATTATCCTGCCCTGTACTGTTACCCTGCCCTGCACTATTACCCTGCCCTGAGTCACTGTTATCCTGCCCTGCACTATTACCATGCCCTGCACTGTTACCCTGCCCTGTGTCACAGTTACCTTGCTCTGAGTCACTGTTATCCTGCTCTGAGTCACTGTAACACTGCTCTGAGTCACTGTTACCTTGCCCTGAGTCACTGTTACCCTGCCCTGCACTATTACCCTGCTCTGTACTGTTACCCTGCCTTGTGTCACAGTTACCTTGCTCTAAGTCACTGTTATCCTGCTCTGAGTCACTGTTATCCTGCCCTGAGTCACTGTTACCCTGCTCTGGGTCTCTGTTACCCTGCCCTGATATTACAGAATGCTCCGTTCTGATTTCCATATTACAGGGCAGGGGGACTGTTACCTAGTGTTACTGCTAGGTAAGCTGGGGGCAGCAGGGGACAGCAAGGGCAGCAGGGGCAGTAGGAGCAGTAAGGGTAGCAGGGGCAGCAGGAGGCAGCAGGGGACAGCAGAGGCAGTAGGGGCAGTAGGGACAGCAGGGACAGTAGGGGCAGCAGGGGGCAGCAGGGGCAGTAGGGGGCAATAGGGGTAGCAGGGGAACAGGAGGCAGCAGGGGCAGCAGGGGGCAGTAGGGGTATGAGGAAATTTTCTCAAATGTTCTTATGTTCTCTGTGTCAAATAATCATGGGTAGGATAGCAGGGTGTTTCGGGGAGGTCTACGGAGGGAGGGGAAGAGGGGAGGGGATGGGGAGGGGAAGAGAAGGGGAGGTGTGTGGGCAGGAGAGAGTGGAAGGAGCAAAAGGAATGCACGTACTGGGTCCAGGTACCAGGAGGGTAGCGGGAAGTGGGAGGGGGAGGCTGGATGGGGAGTGGAGAAGGGAGGGGGAGTAGGCGATGGTGGAGGGGGAGCGTGACTAACCTGCAGGGAGACTTTGTTACTACACAGGTCATCACTACACAGGTCATCACTACATAGGTCATCACTATCTGCTGTCTGCAGGCAGATATCTCCTGGTAGCAGGTTGAATATTGTTGAAGCAGGGATGATATTGACACAGTATTCTCTTAATGTAGCCATGGTAGCCTGGTTGGGGCTACCTCACACTTCCTCCCATACCTTGTACTCCAGTACATTGCAACAGTAATGTGTGGATCTTGGACTTAGTCTTCCACTGTCTTCTATGTATATATTATGAGGTATCTCTCTTTCTCTCTCTCGTCCACACTAGAGAGTACATACAGTATATGAGGTGTTCCTAGTAGCTTGAATGTCACTGCTCTATGTGTACCATCAGTTCTGCTATGTCTTCAGCCTTGAATGGAGTCGTCAACACTGAGCTGTACTCTAAGTGAGAGAGCACAAGTGACTTTAATAGTCACGATTATTTCTTGTTTTGAGATTTCTTATTTCCCACCGCCATTTTCCTGACTTTCACCGCTTTTGTTTTATGGTATTCTTTGTAAGATCTCTGTACACAGTGCGAGTGAAGCAGGTTACCTGGAGGTTACCTGGAGGTTATTCCGGGGATCAACGCCCCCGCGGCCCGGTCCATGACCAGGCCTCCCGATGGATCGGGGGCCTGATCAACTAGGCTGTTACTGCTGGCCGCACGCAGTCCAACGTACGAGCTACAGCCCGGCTGATCCGGCACTGACTTTAGGTATCTGTCCAGCTCTCTCTTGAAGGCAGCCAGGGGTTTATTGGCAATTCCCCTAATGCTTGATGGGAGGCTGTTGAACAGTTTTGGGCCCCGGACACTTATGGTGTTTTCTCTTAGTGTACCAATGGCGTCCCTACTTTTTATTGGGGGCATTTTGCATCGCCTGCCCAGTCTTTTACTTTCGTAGGGAGTGATTTCTGTGTGCAGATTTGGGACCATTCCTTCCAAGATTTTCCAAGTGTAGATTATGATATATCTCTCCCTCCTGCGTTCCAACGAGTACAAGTCAAGTGCTTCCAAGCGTTCCCAGTAGTTAAGGTGCTTGACAGAACTTATACGTGTAGTAAAGGATCTCTGTACACTCTCTAGATCTGCGATTTCACCTGCTTTGAATGAAGATGTTAATGTACAGCAGTATTCCAGCCTAGAGAGAACAAGTGATTTGAAAAGGATCATCATGGGTTTGGCATTTCTCGTTTTGAAAGTTCTCATTATCCATCCTATCATTTTCTTTGCACGTGCGATCGTGGCACTGTTGTGATCCTTGAAAGTGAGATCCTCAGACATTACTACTCCCAGGTCCCTTACATTATTTTTCCGCTCTATTGTATGGCCGGAGTCTGTAGTATACTCTGTTCTAGTTATTATCTCCTCCAGTTTTCCATAACGGAGTAGTTGGAATTTGTCCTCATTGAACATCATATTGTTTACCGTTGCCCACTGGAAAACTTTGTTTATATCTTCTTGGAGGTTAACCGCGTCCTCAGCAGATGACAGCCTCATGCAGATCCTAGTATCATCCGCAAAGGATGATACGGTGCTGTGGTGTATATCTCTGTTTATGTCTGATATGAGGATAAGGAATAAGATGGAGGCGAGTACTGTGCCTTGTGGAACAGAGCTCTTCACTATGGCATCCTCCGATTTAACTCTGTTGACCACTACTCTTTGTGTTCGATTTGTTAGGAAGTTGAAGATCCATCTCCCCACTTTCCCAGTTATTCCTTTAGCACGTATTTTATGGGCTATTACGCCATGATCGCATTTGTCAAATGCTTTTGCAAAGTCTGTGTATATTACATCTGCATTCTGATTTTCTTCCAGTGCATCCAAGGCCATGTCATAGTGATCCAGTAGTTGTGAGAGGCAGGAGCGACCTGCCCTGAACCCATGTTGCCCTGGATTGTGCAGATTTTGGGAATCCAGGTGATTTGCAATCCTGCTTCTTAGCACTCTTTCAAAGATTTTTATGATGTGGGACGTCAGAGCTATTGGTCTATAGTTCTTAGCTAATGCTTTGCTGCCACCTTTATGGAGTGGGGCTATATCCGTTGTTTTAAGTGAGTGTGGAATTTCACCCATGTCCAAGCTCCTCCTCCATAGTGTACTTAGGGCACGCAAGAGGGGTTTCTTGCAGTTCTTAATGAAAACAGAGTTCCACGAGTCTGGGCCCGGGGCTGAGTGCATAGGCATGTTGTCAATGGCTTTTTCGAAATCTATCGGAGTTAGGGTAATGTCGGAAATCTGGCATACATTTATGGAGTTTTGAGGCTCATTCATGAAGAAATCATTTGGGTCGTCGATCCTCAGACCGATTAGTGGTTCACTAAACACAGAGTCGTACTGGGATTTCAATATTTCACTCATTTCCTTGTTGTCATCTGTGTAAGTCCCATCCTGTCTGAGTAAGGGAGTAAGTCCCGATACCCATCCTGTCTGAGTAAGGGCCCGATACTAGATGTGGTATTTGCCTTGTTTTTGGCATATGAAAAGAAATATTTTGAATTTCTTTCAATTTCACTAATAGCTTTAAGCTCCTCCTGCCTCTCCTGGTTTACCTGTGTTAGTACTGGTATGTTACTGCAGTAGTCCTACTGGCTCATGCTAGACATGTCTAACTCATACCCATCTATACCCACTTAGGTACCCATCCAACAAGTATGTCACCACGTAAATGATCAGGAGTGTGATCACCATTACTAGTAGGTGAATGAAGGGGGATGGAGGGTAGAGTGTTATGAATTCTGGGTGCCTCAGACACACCAGACTGATGATAAGTGCTCATCACCTGAGCACCGTAGTGTTCATCATCTGCTCATAGGTTGAGGGACTGACTTCCCCATCTTCCACTGTCTGTTGTATATATTTCTAGTCTTCATATAATGTCCAGTATTGTATTGATAAAGCCACTGGTTGAGGGAACGTTTACAAGATACCCAGATGTTGCACATGTGTCTAATTCTTCATCTTGTCGGTACTGAATACGTCACTGATACACAACATAGCAGAGGGAGACACAACAGTCACAGTACATGCATCAGACATTAATGTGTTCTGTAGTAAGTCACGTACCTACACATCTGTCAGTCAATAGTGCCAGCCATCCTCAGGCACGAGAGGGTCTGACTGACGAAATTGTTCCTATAAGCGAGAACACCGCCACCTAGGTGGTGCATCCTGGCTCTGAACAGTGAGTACCAGCACCTAGTTACACACCTAGTACCAGGATGGTGCACACAGCCTGACAAGGCTGCCGAAGATGACGTCCAGGAAAGTGGTTTTGTGCGAGACAACTAGATTAGCAGCATGTGCTAGGAAGCACCAGCCAACTGTCCTAGGCACAAGCTAGTCATCACCACACAGGTGGTCACCACACAGGTGGTCACCACAGGTGGTCACGGATCACTGCTGCTACATCATCATGTACACACCTGAATTACTAATTAAGTTTACCCACCGTCCCTATCTCTCTCTTTATGTACGTCTACTCACCCTCACTTCCCTTCTCTCTCTCTCCACATCTTTAAGTTCTTCAAGTAATATTTAATCGCTCTCTGCATCCCACTTCCTCCCTCCTTCAACCTCCTTCCTTCCTCTTATCTCTTCCCTCCCACCTCCTTCATGGTAGTTATCATGGTGGCGGCGTCTTGCACTTCACTTTACGATGGTTGGGTCAGGGAACTTGGCATGCAGATTATATACTTCCGCTAAATAGTTTTTTCAAAACACGTCTCAGACCCCAGTACCCCCTACATGGTTCTTACCCCTCCATGGTTCCTCCCCCTCCATGATTCTTACCCCTCCATGGTTCCCCCCCTCCATGATTCTTACCCCCTCCCTCCTAACTATCTGTTAATTTTACAAGGTAGACTTGTCTGTTAACATAACAAACGGGTTATTGTTGTTAGATAAAACAGGAGGTAACCAGGGCAGAATAATAAAGTGGAGGGAGAGAGGGAGGCATGGAGGGAGGAGAGAGGGATTTTTTAAATCAGATTTTGCTACCGAAGTGGCTAGTTTATTGTGCACTCCATATCCACCCCGTGGAGGGTAGCACAAGAGCATATGGATACACAAAAGGCCTAGGAACTAGGCCCCAAAAGGGCTAACAGGAGTACATCTGGATCTATATCTACAGCTCACTTATCGGTTACAATCAATTTAGTAAATTTGCTTAATATATCTGGTATTTGATTTTCATTAATAAGATATCCTGATATGTCACATAGATTATTATACTGTCTAGCTTTATATTCCTCAATAAATGGATAATTAAGCACATAGTGTTCCAGATAGTGACCACAGGGCTAGCCACATACTTTGTATTTAGTATGATCATCATCTGTGTGTCTGCCAAACTGCCAGAAGGACTTGTAACCAAGTCTAAGCCTGGTCACTACATCAGTCAGTCTGTGTGTCTGCCAAACTGCCAGAAGGACTTGTAACCAAGTCTAAGCCTGGTCACTACATCAGTCAGTCTGTGTGTCTGCCAAACTGCCAGAAGGACTTGTAACCAAGTCTAAGCCTGGTCACTACAACATCAGTCAGTCTGTGTGTCTGCCAAACTGCCAGAAGGACTTGTAACCAAGTCTAAGCCTGGTCACTACAACATCAGTCAGTCTGTGTGTCTGCCAAACTGCCAGAAGGACTTGTAACCAAGTCTAAGCCTGGTCACTACAACATCAGTTAGTCTGTGTGTCTGTCAAACTGCCAGAAGAACTTGTAACCAAGTCTAAGCCTGGTCACTACAACATCAGTTAGTCTGTGTGTCTGCCAAACTGCCAGAAGGACTTGTAACCAAGTCTAAGCCTGGTCACTACAACATCAGTTAGTCTGTGTGTCTGCCAAACTGCCAGAAGGACTTGTAACCAAGTCTAAGCCTGGTCACTACAACATCAGTTAGTCTGCTCACATTTGCAAGTTGCTGAACGAGGATGAAGAAAGGCAGAGCAGGTGAGGAGGAAGAGGGGGAGGATGAGCAGAGAAGGTCAGAACAGGTGAAAGGGAGGGAGGGCGAAAGGGAGGGAAGGGGGAGAGCAGGGGAGAAGAAATGAGAGGGAACAAGAGGCGGAGAATGAGGAGAACATGAACCAAAGATAAAGAAGAGAGATAATACAAAGTAGAAGAGGTAAAGAATGTGTGGAATAATGTGAATCTCAATCAACGTAAATCTGAAAAAAATTTAACAGTTCTGGTAAGTAATCTAAACCAACACAACAGTGTGCGAATGTTGGCAATAAATCCAACACAACAGTGTGTGAATGTTGGCAATAAATCCAACACAACAGTGTGTGAATGTTGGCAATAAATCCAACACAAGAGTGTGTGAATGTTGGCAGTAATGCTAATAGAGTTCTTGGCTTCATATCAAGAAGTATTAATAACAGGAATGCTCAGATTATACTTCGACTATATAACGCTAGTAAGACTTCATGTAGACTATGCTGCGCAGTTCTCGTCACCGTATTACAGAATTTACAAAGGTTGTAGGAGAACGCTGGTTTGGTAATAGAGTTGTAGATGAGTGGAACAAACTCCCGAGTAGCGTCACTGCAGTGAGAACCTTGTGTAGCTTGGAGAATAAGTTAGACAGGTGGGTGGGTGTGAGTTAGACCTGCCTAGCATGGGCCAGTAAGTTAGGCAATGGACACACATGTACAAGTAATGTGCCTTTTACTGTAGCAACGTTTCTATCTAAAGGATCTTCGTCAAGCAGTTACGCTCCAGGAGAGCGAAACATTGTCACAATAGTTGTAGATGTGTCTTTTGTCTAATATATTGTGGGTAATTATGGTATGGTAACATTACTACACAGTGGGTCAGTAAGCTTACTTCAGTGTTTCTTCTCTATTATGAGTGTAGGATGTAAAAGAAGATTGTGTGGGGTGAACACTGCGTGAGTGAGGGAGAACACTGTGTGGGGTGAGGGAGAACACTGTGTGGGGTGAACACTGCGTGAGTGAGGGAGAACACTGTGTGGGGTGACGGAGAACACTGTGTGGGGTGAACACTGTGTGGGGTGAGGGAGAACACTGTGTGAGTGAGGGAGAACACTGTGTGGAGTGAGGGAGAACACTGTGTGGGGTGAGGGAGAACACTGTGTGGGGTGAACACTGCGTGAGTGAGGGAGAACACTGTGTGGAGTGAGGGAGAACACTGTGTGGGGTGAGGGAGAACACTGTGTGGGGTGAGGGAGAACACTGTGTGGGGTGAACACTGCGTGAGTGAGGGAGAACACTGTGTGGAGTGAGGGAGAACACTGTGTGGGGTGAGGGAGAACACTGTGTGGGGTGAACACTGCGTGAGTGAGGGAGAACACTGTGTGGAGTGAGGGAGAACACTGTGTGGGGTGAGGGAGAACACTGTGTGGGGTGAGGGAGAACACTGTGTGGGGTGAACACTGCGTGAGTGAGGGAGAACACTGTGTGGAGTGAGGGAGAACACTGTGTGGGGTGAGGGAGAACACTGTGTGGGGTGAACACTGCGTGAGTGAGGGAGAACACTGTGTGGAGTGAGGGAGAACACTGTGTGGGGTGAGGGAGAACACTGTGTGGGGTGAGGGAGAACACTGTGTGGGGTGAACACTGCGTGAGTGAGGGAGAACACTGTGTGGGGTGAGGGAGAACACTGTGTGGGGTGACGGAGAACACTGTGTGGGGTGACGGAGAACACTGTGTGGGGTGAGGGAGAACACTGTGTGGGGTGAACACTGCGTGAGTGAGGGAGAACACTGTGTGGGGTGACGGAGAACACTGTGTGGGGTGACGGAGAACACTGTGTGGGGTGAGGGAGAACACTGTGTGGGGTGAGGGAGAACACTGTGTGGGGTGACGGAGAACACTGTGTGGGGTGACGGAGAACACTGTGTGGGGTGAGGGAGAACACTGTGTGGGGTGACGGAGAACACTGTGTGGGGTGAGGGTAGTACACTGTGTGGGGTGAGGGAGAACACTGTGTGGGGTGACGGAGAACACTGTGTGGGGTGACGGAGAACACTGTGTGGGGTGAGGGAGAACACTGTGTGGGGTGACGGAGAACACTGTGTGGGGTGACGGAGAACACTGTGTGGGGTGAGGGAGAACACTGTGTGGGGTGACGGAGAACACTGTGTGGGGTGACGGAGAACACTGTGTGGGGTGAACACTGCGTGAGTGAGGGAGAACACTGTGTGGGGTGACGGAGAACACTGTGTGGGGTGACGGAGAACACTGTGTGGGGTGAGGGAGAACACTGTGTGGGGTGAGGGAGAACACTGTGTGGGGTGACGGAGAACACTGTGTGGGGTGACGGAGAACACTGTGTGGGGTGAACACTGCGTGAGTGAGGGAGAACACTGTGTGGGGTGACGGAGAACACTGTGTGGGGTGACGGAGAACACTGTGTGGGGTGAACACTGCGTGAGTGAGGGAGAACACTGTGTGGGGTGACGGAGAACACTGTGTGGGGTGAGGGTAGTACAGAACACAGTGTGGGGTGAGGGTAGTACAGAACACAGTGTGGGGTGAGGGTAGTACAGAACACAGTGTGGGGTGAGGGTAGCACATAACACAGTGTGGGTGAGGGTAGTACAGAACACAGTGTGGGGTGACGGTAGTACAGAACACAGTGTGGGATGACGGTAGTACAGAACACAGGGTGGGGTGAGGGAGAACACAGTGTGGGGTGAGGGTAGTACAGAACACAGTGTGGGGTGACGGTAGTACAGAACACAGTGTGGGATGACGGTAGTACAGAACACAGGGTGGGGTGAGGGAGAATACAGTGTGGGGTGAGGGTAGTACAGAACACAGTGTGTTCTGTACTACTACACAGTGGAAGTGTTCAGTGAAAGTGAACACACAAGCAACAGTTTTCAGTGGAAGTGTTCAGTGAAGGTGAACACACACGCAACAGTGTTCAGTGGAAGTGTTCAGTGAAGGTGAACACACCACTATCACCACCACTACCACCATCACCACCACAACACTGCTTTTCACGTCCCCTCAAGACATTCTATTATTTATGCAGATGGTTCATGAACCGGAACTGTGTAAGCAGCATCAGCGGGGAATGTCATCTAACCCCCTCCACCCCCACAACCACCCCACTAGCATCCATACCTTCGCTCCCCAACCCCCTCACAATTACCCCAGCCAGACAGACTGGAGCGTCCGGACTGGAGCGCCCAGACTGGAGCGTCCGGACTGGAGCGCCCGAACCGGAACGTTCAGACTGGATGATAAGTCTGTCAGAACCTCAGACTATGAACAAAGGCCACACTGAACACACTATACAACACATATACAACACCTCGCTTACTTTAAGAAATGTTTGGCCTACTCAGTGGCCTTCTTCAGTCGACTACAGCAGTGACTAAAACTGGAGAGAGCAGAGGCAGTGGAGAAACATAAATCGCAGTCAGTTGCTCAGCACTGAAGTAGTTTTGAGGTGGTCAGTCCCTCAGTCTGGAGAAGCGTCCAGCTTGATTATCTTAACAATATGAAGGTGAAACAAGAGAACCGAGCTTTGTATAGAGGAGTCAGATGTGAGGCGTAGAGTGAAGATAACACCATAAGAGGCGGGACCAACCAGCATGGTTGATCTGGCACCTGCTGAACATACCTGCCCATTTTCTGCTTGAAAATTTCTACATTTGTTCCAGCAGTGTTTCTGATGTCTGCTGATAAGATGTTGAATAACCTGTAGCCACGGATGTTGATACAGTGTTCCTTTATTGTACTCACGGTGCCCCTGCTTTTCATCGATTTTATCTTGCATTTCCTCCCATACCTCTCACTCCAGTATGTTGTTATGGCAGTGTACAGGTTTGGGATCAGTCCCCTCAACCACCTTCCAGGTATATATATTATCATGTATCTCTCTCTCCTCTACTCCAGTGAGTACATATTTAAGACTGAATGTCTCACTGTCTGACTGACTGACTGACCGACTAACTAATTAACTGACTGACTAACTAATTAACTGACTGACTGACTGACTGACTAACTAACCAAATGACTTACTGATATTATCCAGTCTTCCATAATTAGATTTAATTACACAACATACTGAAGGGTCATTAACCTGCCCTTCCTCCTCCTGCCTTCCCTCCTGCCCACTCTCTACCCTCCCTCCTGCCCACCTCCCGCCCTCCATTGTGCCCACTCCGTGCCCACCTCCTGCCCACCCCGTGCCCACCTCCTGCCCACCCCGTGCCCCACACGGGCAGCACTTCAAGGTCAGCTTCACCTTCAACGGCCACATCACCTTGTTTCATTTCACGGTGCATAGAGTGAGACCCATTGTTGTACTCAGTGCTGTACTCAGTGTTGTACTCACTGTTGTACTTAGTGCTGTACTCAGTGTTGTACTCAGTTATACTCAATGTTGTACTCAATGTTGTACTCACAGTGTTGTACTCACAGTATTGTGCTCACTGCTGTACTCACAGTGTTGTACTCACAATATTGTACTCAGTGCTGTACTCACAGTGTTATACTCACAATATTGTACTCAGTGCTGTATTCACAGTGTTGTACTCACAGTATTGTACTCAGTGTTATACTCACAGTACTGTACTCATTGTTGTACTCAGCTTGCTGTACTCCTCTAGTTGTGTTAGCAGAGGTTGAGTCACAGCACCTGGCTCCACTTTTTAATCTGGTGTTCAGGAGACAGTGTACACCCCGGGATAACTCAAATACACTCTCAAATACACTCTCTCTAATTCTTTGAGTATTTCGTATACCATGATCATATCTGTCCTACATCCTCCCCAGCACACAGACACACGTCCAGCTCACGCCTGCACACAAGGCCTAGCCCACGCCCACACACGTCCAGCCCACGCCTGCACATAAGGCCTAGCCCACGCCCACACACGTCTAGCCCACGCCTGCACACAAGGCCTAGCCCACGCCCACACACGTCCAACCCACGCCCACACACATGCACAACCTTCGGATAGATGAGAGTAAATTTAGGCAGGGACGGTGGGCGTGGGTAGGCAACAGTTGTGGGCGTGGGTACATAAGGAATATGGGTGTGGATAGACAGGGGTTGTGGGCATGGATAGATTGCGAACAGGTGTTGTGGGCGTTGGTAGACAGATTGTGAACGTAGGTGGGCAGGGGCGTGGGTGGGCAGGGGCGTGGGTGGGCAGGGGCGTGGGTGGGCAGGGGCGTGGGTGGGTAGGGGCGTGGGTGGGCAGGGGCGTGGGTGGGCGTGTGCACGTGGGCGTGGTTTTTAACACTCTTCAAACACAAGCAGTTCAACATCATGACTTTAGTGAACCCAAGACAGGTGGTGAGTGACACCAGCTGTCTCACCTGACCACCAGCTGCTTCACCTGACCACCACCACCACCACCTGCCTCACCTGACCACCACCACCACCTGCCTCACCTGACCACCACCACCACCTGCCTCACCTGACCACCACCACCACCACCAGCCTCACCTGACCACCACCACCACCACCACCTGCCTCACCTGACCGCCACCACCACCACCTGCCTCACCTGACCACCACCACCACCTGCCTCACCTGACCACCACCACCACCTGCCTCACCTGACCACCACCACCACCTGCCTCACCTGACCACCACCACCACCACCTGCCTCACCTGACCACCACCACCACCACCTGCCTCACCTGACCACCACCACCACCTGCCTCACCTGACCACCACCACCACCTGCCTCACCTGACCACCACCACCACCTGCCTCACCTGACCACCACCACCACCTGCCTCACCTGACCACCACCACCACCTGCCTCACCTGACCACCACCACCACCTGCCTCACCTGACCACCACCACCACCTGCCTCACCTGACCACCACCACCACCTGCCTCACCTGACCACCACCACCACCTGCCTCACCTGACCACCACCACCACCACCTGCCTCACCTGACCACCACCACCACCACCTGCCTCACCTGACCACCACCACCACCTGCCTCACCTGACCACCACCACCACCTGCCTCACCTGACCACCACCACCACCTGCCTCACCTGACCACCACCACCACCTGCCTCACCTGACCACCACCACCACCTGCCTCACCTGACCACCACCACCACCTGCCTCACCTGACCACCACCACCACCTGCCTCACCTGACCACCACCACCACCTGCCTCACCTGACCACCACCACCACCTGCCTCACCTGACCACCACCACCACAACCTGCCTCACCTGACCGCCACCACCTCCTGCATCTCCTGACCACCACCACCACCTGCCTCACCTGACCACCACCACCACCTGCCTCACCTGACCACCACCACCACCTGCCTCACCTGACCACCACCACCACCTGCCTCACCTGACCACCACCACCACCTGCGGCACCTGACCACCACCACCACCTGCCTCACCTGACGACCACCACCAGCTGCCTCAGCTGACCACCACCACCACCTGCCTCACCTGACCACCACCACCACCACCTGCCTCACCTGACCACCAGCTGCTTCACCTGACCACCACCACCACCTGCCTCCCATGACTACCACCACCACCTGCCTCACCTGACCACCACCACCACCTGCCTCACCTGACCACCACCACCTGCCTCACCTGACCACCACCACCACCTGCCTCACCTGACCACCACCACCACCAGCCGCACCTGACCACCACTACAACCACCTGCCTCACCTGACCACCACCACCACCTGCCTCACCTGACCACCACTACAACCACCTGCCTCACCTGACCACCACCACCTGCCTCACCTGACCACCACTACAACCACCTGCCTCACCTGACCACCACCACCACCACCTGCCTCACCTGACCACCACCACCACCTGCCTCACCTGACCACCACCACCACCAGCCTCCCCAGACCACCACCACCACCACCTGCCTCACCTGACCACCACCACCACCTGCCTCACCTGACCATCACCACCACCTGCTTCACCTGACCACCACCACCACCTGCCTCACCTGACCACCACCACCACCTGCCTCACCTGACCACCACCACCACCTGCCTCACCTGACCACCAGCTGCTTCACCTGACCACCACCACCACCTGCCTCACTTGACTACCACCACCACCTGCCTCACCTGACCACCACCACCACCTGCCTCACCTGACCACCACCACCTGCCTCACCTGACCACCACCACCACCTGCCTCACCTGACCACCACCACCACCTGCCTCACCTGACCACCACTACAACCACCTGCCTCACCTGACCACCACCACCACCTGCCTCACCTGACCACCACTACAACCACCTGCCTCACCTGACCACCACCACCTGCCTCACCTGACCACCACTACAACCACCTGCCTCACCTGACCACCACCACCACCACCTGCCTCACCTGACCACCACCACCACCTGCCTCACCTGACCACCACCACCACCACCACCTGCCTCACCTCACAACCACCACCACCTGCCTCACCTGACCACCACCACCACCTGCCTCACCTGACCATCACCACCACCTGCTTCACCTGACCACCACCACCACCTGCCTCACCTGACCACCGCCACCACCTGCCTCACCTGACCACCACCACCACCTGCCTCACCTGACCACCACCACCACCTGCCTCACCTGACGACCACCACCTGCCTCACCTGACGACCACCACCTGCCTCACCTGACGACCACCACCACCTGCCTCACCTGACGACCACCACCACCTGCCTCACCTGACCACCACCACCACCTGCCTCACCTGACCACCACCACCTGCCTACCACCACCACCTGCCTCACCTGACCACCACCACCACCTGCCTCACCTGACCACCACCACCACCTGCCTCACCTGACCACCACCACCACCACCTGCCTCACCTGACCACCACCACCACCTGCCTCACCTGACCACCACCACCACCATCTGCCTCACCTGACCACCACCACCACCACCTGCCTCACCTGACCACCACCACCACCACCTGTCTCACCTGACCACCACCACCACCACCTGCCTCACCTGACCGCCACCACCACCTGCCTCACCTAACGACCACCACCACCTGCCTCACCTGACCACCACCACCACCACCTGCCTCACCTGATCACCACCACCACCTGCCTCACCTGACCACCACCACCTGCCTCACCTGACCACCACCACCACCTGCTTCACCTGACTACCACCACCACCTGCCTCACCTGACCACCACCACCACCTGCCTCACCTGACCACCACCACCACCACCTGCTTCACCTGACCACCACCACCTGCCTCACCTGACCACCACCACCACCTGCCTCACCTGCCCACCACCACCACCACCTGCCTCACCTGACCACCACCACCACCACCTGCCTCACCTGACCACCACCACCTGCCTCACCTGACCACCACCACCTGCCTCACCTGACCACCACCACCACCACCTGTCTCACCTGCCCACCACCACCACCACCTGCCTCACCTGACCACCACCACCACCACCTGCCTCACCTGACCACCACCACCTGCCTCACCTGACCACCACCACCTCCCTCACCTGCCCACCACCACCACCACCTGCCTCACCTGACCACCACCACCTGCCTCACCTGACCACCACCACCACCACCTGCCTCACCTGACCACCACCACCACCACCTGCCTCACTTGACCACCACCACCTGCCTCACCTGACCACCACCACCACCACCTGCCTCACCTGACCACCACCACCTGCCTCACCTGACCACCACCACCACCACCTGCCTCACCTGCCCACCACCACCACCACCTGCCGCACCTGACCCCCACCACCACCACCTGCCTCACCTGACCACCACCACCACCACCTGCCTCACCTGACCACCACCACCACCACCTGCCTCACCTGACCACCACCACCACCACCTGCCTCACCTGACCACCACCACCACCACCTGCCTCACCTGACCACCACCACCACCACCTGCCTCACCTGACCACCACCACCACCACCTGCCTCACCTGACCACCACCACCACCACCTGCCTCACCTGCCCACCACCACCACCACCTGCCTCACCTGACCACCACCACCACCACCTGCCTCACCTGACCACCACCACCACCTGCCTCACCTGACCACCACCACCACCTGCCTCACCTGACCACCACCACCACCTGCCTCACCTGACCACCACCTGCCTCACCTGCCCACCACCACCTGCCTCACCTGACCACCACCACCACCTGCCTCACCTGACCACCACCACCACCTGCCTCACCTGACCACCACCACCACCTGCCTCACCTGCCCACCACCACCTGCCTCATCTGACCACCACCACCACCTGCCTCACCTGACCACCACCACCACCTGCCTCACCTGACCACCACCACCACCACCTGCCTCACCTGACCACCACCTCAGGTAGATACGGTCTATGAATGACATTCTTAACGCTCTGTGAGACCGTCTCTAAATCTGGTACCTTCTCTACCCTCCCCCCCCAGTTCCAGGTAGCTCCCTCTCCCTCTCTCTGTCTCTCTCTCTCACTCACCTGTTCTGTGACACTAGTCACGTGATACACACGATGCACTTCCAACAATGGAAAATAAAACCTCGAGGCAAGACGTGTAACATAAATGTGGGTTAAATTTTCATGTTCAGATAGTGATGAGCTGAAGTGTTCAGTGAAGGTGAACACACAAGCAACAGTGTTCAGTGAAGGTGAACACACAAGAAACAATGTTCAGTGAGGGTGAACACACAAGCAACAGTGTTCAGTGAAGGTGAACACAAGCAACAGTGTTCAGTGAAGGTGAACACACAAGCAACAGTGTTCAGTGAAGGTGAACACACAAGCAACAGTGTTCAGTGAAGGTGAACACACAAGCAACAGTGTTCAGTGAAGGTGAACACAAGCAACAGTGTTCAGTGAAGGTGAACACACAAGCAACAATGTTCAGTGAAGGTGAACACACAAGCAACAGTGTTCAGTGAAGGTGAACACAAGCAACAGTGTTCAGTGAAGGTGAACACACAAGCAACAATGTTCAGTGAAGGTGAACACAAGCAACAGTGTTCAGTGAAGGTGAACACACAAGCAACAGTGTTCAGTGAAGGTGAACACACAAGCAACAGTGTTCAGTGGAAGTGTTCAGTAAAGGTGAACACACAAGCAACAGTGTTCAGTGAAGGTGAACACACAAGCAACAGTGTTCAGTGAAGGTGAACACACAAGCAACAGTGTTCAGTGAAGGTGAACACACAAACAACAGTGTTCAGTGGAAGTGTTCAGTGAAGGTGAACACACAAGCAACAGTGTTCAGTGAAGGTGAACACACAAGCAACAGTGTTCAGTGGAAGTGTTGTGAAGGTGAACACACAAGCAACAGTGTTCAGTGAAGGTGAACACACAAGCAACAGTGTTCAGTGGAAGTGTTGTGAAGGTGAACACACAAGCAACAGTGTTCAGTGGAAGTGTTCAGTGAAGGTGAACACACAAGCAACAGTGTTCAGTGAAGGTGAACACACAAGCAACAGTGTTCAGTGGAAGTGTTCAGTGAAGGTGAACACACAAGCAACAGTGTTCAGTGAAGGTGAACACACAAACAACAGTGTTCAGTGGAAGTGTTCACTGAAGGTGAACACACAAGACTGTCAACCAGTCAATACTAATATTTGTTCAGCAAAGTCTCACCACCGTCACCTCTCAATAAATCACCTAAGATAGTAGTGGTAGTAGTAGTACTAGTAGTAGTAATAGTACTAGTAGCAGTTGTAGTACCAATAGCAGTTGTAGTACCAATAGTAGTACTAGTAGCAGTTGTAGTATCAATAGTAGTACTAGTAGCAGTGGTATAGTAGTAGTAGCAATGGTGGTAGTACTAGTATCAGTGTTAGTAGTACTACTAGCAGTGGTAGTGGTAGCACTAGTAGCAGTGGTAGCAGTACTAGTAGCAGTGGTAGTACTAGTAGCAGTGGTAGTAGTACTAGTAGCAGTGGTGGTAGTACTAGTAGCAGTGGTGGTGGTAGTACTAGTAGCAGTGGTGGTGGTAGTACTATTAGCAGTGGTGGTGGTAGTACTAGTAGCACTGGTGGCAGTACTACTAGAAGTGGTGGTGGTAGTACTATTAGCAGTGGTGGTAGTAGTACTAGTAGCAGTAGTAGTAGTACTAGTAGCAGTGGTAGTAATAATAGCAGTAGTTCCAGCAGAAAATATTAAACATCATCTCAAGTAATGTTTTCTCAGCAGACAACCTCGATATGTGATTATTACAACCCAGGAATTCAAAGGCCTGTTATCCTGGGTGTATAGGGAGCAAAATAAACACAGCAGAATAACTTTGAATTATATTTTCCTTCACCAAGTATGAACAGAAGTATGTACACTATATACACTATGTACAGCAATAGGTGTTACTGCATGCCACGGTAATCAAGGCAGAATAGATGCCACTAGAGAATAGACTGTGCTTCAACCAGCTCTCGAATGGAAATGACAAGGGTGAAAATGTGAGTGGTAACCACGTCACCTACACAACTGCCAGAGCCACCTTCTCACTAGCTGAACCTAGGTGCTGATTTAACGATGGGGCCCCAAAATCATCAAATCCTTAGCTACCTGATTCACTGGTTGGGGAGGTTGCCTTTTATGAGTATGTTCACATGCTCCGAATAAAGGGTACATACTCTTTGCATGCAACAGTGATGTGATGTTTCCTGCTGCTGCTGCCTGCTGTTACTGCTGTCTGCTGCTACTGCCTGTTGCGGCTGCCTGCTATTGTTTCTGTCTGCTGCGGCTGCCTGCTGTTGCTACTGTCTGCTGCTACTGTTTGCTGCTGCTGCCTGTTGCGACTGCATGCTGCTGCTTCTGTCTGCTGCGGCTGCCTGCTGTTGCTACTGCCTGCTGTTGCTACTGCCTGCTGTTGCTGCTGTCTGCTGTTGCTGCTGTCTGCTGTTACCATGTACCACTATGCTCTCCCTCTCTTTCTCTTTATCTATTTCGCTGCCTGGGACTCAGGTAGAGGGGAGGGGAGGGGGAGGTAGGGGAAGGAAAGAGTGGGAAATGGAAGGGCGGGAAGGGGAAGGAGAGTAAGAACAAGGTGATCAGTGAAGCGTAGGGAATTTCAACGCTGCCTTACCACCAACCCTCATCTTCTCCCCCTCCCCCAAACCTCATCTTCTCCCCCTCCCCCAAACCTCATCTTCTCCCACTCCCCCAAACCACATCTTCTCCCATTCCTCAACCTCATCTTCTCCCACTCCCCAAATCTCATCTTCTCCCACTCCCCCAAACCTCATCTTCTCCCACTTCCCCAAACCTCATCTTCTCCCACTTCCCCAAACCTCATCTTCTCCCACTTCCCCAAACCTCATCTTCTCCCACTTCCCCAAACCTCATCTTCTCCCACTTCCCCAAACCTCATCTTCTCCCACTTCCCCAAATCTCATCTTCTCCCACTTCCCCAAGCCTCATCTTCTCCCACTTCCCCAAACCTCATTTTCTCCCACTTCCCCAAACTTCATCTTCTCCCACTTCCCCAAACCTCATCTTCTCCCACTTCCCCAAGCCTCATCTTCTCCCACTTCCCCAAACCTCATCTTCTCCCACTTCCCCAAACCTCATCTTCTCCCACTTCCCCAAACCTCATCTTCTCCCACTTCCCCAAACCTCATCTTCTCCCACTCCATTAGCAGATTTGTGAAAGAGGATTTACCATCTCTAAAACTGTGATGGTTGTTGGATGGAAATACATTCCTCTCCCTGTGTTCTCCCACTCTCTCCCTGTGTTCTCCCACTCTTCTGATAGTCTCCATAACATTACTATATTATACACGTTAGCCGCACTTGTCTATCCTTTTTTAAAATCTTGGGAACACATTCCCTGTTTTTCAGACTTCTGGGAGCTGTCCTCTTTCCAGTGGCATGTTGAAGAACCCTGCTGGTGGTTCACACAGTTCCTGTGCTGCCTCTTACACAGCCCAGGGAGGGTTTTCTGTGTTCCCTCTTACAGAACCCAGGGTAAGATGGTGTCCTCTACTCCCTCTTACAGAACCCAGGGAGAAATGGTATCTTGTGTTCCATCTTACAGAACCCAGGGAGAGATGGCTTCTTGTGCTCCATCTTACAGAACCCAGGGAGAGATGGTTTCTTGTGCTCCCTCATACAGAACCCAGGGAGAGATGGCTTCTTGTGCTCCATCTTACAGAACCCAGGGAGAAATGGCTTCTTGTGCTCCATCTTACAGAACTAAGGGAGAAATGGTTTCTTGTGCTCCATCTTACAGAACCCAGGGAGAGATGGTTTCTTGTGCTCCCTCATACAGAACCCAGGGAGAGATGGTTTCTGATGCTCCATCTTACAGAACCCAGGGAGAAATGGCTTCTTGTGCTCCATCTTACAGAACTAAGGGAGAAATGGTTTCTTGTGCTCCATCTTACAGAAAACAGGGAGAGATGGTTTCTTGTGCTCCCTCATACAGAACCCAGGGAGAGATGGTTTCTTGTGCTCCATCTTACAGAACCCAGGGAGAGATGGTTTCTGATGCTCCATCTTACAGAACCCAGGGAGAAATGGCTTCTTGTGCTCCATCTTACAGAACCTAGGGAGAAATGGCTTCTTGTGGTCCATCTTACAGAACTAAGGGAGAGATGGCTTCTTGTGGTCCATCTTACAGAACTAAGGGAGAAATGGCTTCTTGTGGTCCATCTTACAGAACTAAGGGAGAGATGGTTTCTGATGCTCCATCTTACAGAACCCAGGGAGAAATGGTTTCTTGTGTTCCATCTTACAGAACCCAGGGAGAGATGGTTTCTGATGCTCCATCTTACAGAACGCAGGGAGAGATGGTTTCTGATGCTCCATCTTACAGAACGCAGGGAGAGATGGTTTCTGATGCTCCATCTTACAGAACGCAGGGAGAGATGGTTTCTGATGCTCCATCTTACAGAACGCAGGGAGAGATGGTTTCTGATGCTCCATCTTACAGAACGCAGGGAGAGATGGCTTCTGATGCTCCATCTTACAGAACGCAGGGAGAGATGGTGTCTGATGCTCCATCTTACAGAACCCAGGGAGAGATGGTTTCTGATGCTCCATCTTACAGAACGCAGGGAGAGATGGTTTCTGATGCTCCATCTTACAGAACCCAGGGAGAGATGGTTTCTGATGCTCCATCTTACAGAACCCAGGGAGAGATGGTTTCTGATGCTCCATCTTACAGAACGCAGGGAGAGATGGTGTCTGATGCTCCATCTTACAGAACCCAGGGAGAGATGGTGTCTGATGCTCCATCTTACAGAACGCAGGGAGAGATGGTTTCTGATGCTCCATCTTACAGAACCCAGGGAGAGATGGTTTCTGATGCTCCATCTTACAGAACGCAGGGAGAGATGGTTTCTGATGCTCCATCTTACAGAACCCAGGGAGAGATGGTTTCTGATGCTCCATCTTACAGAACGCAGGGAGAGATGGTTTCTGATGCTCCATCTTACAGAACGCAGGGAGAGATGGTTTCTGATGCTCCATCTTACAGAACCCAGGGAGAGATGGTTTCTGATGCTCCATCTTACAGAACGCAGGGAGAGATGGTTTCTGATGCTCCATCTTACAGAACCCAGGGAGAGATGGTTTCTGATGCTCCATCTTACAGAACGCAGGGAGAGATGGTGTCTGATGCTCCATCTTACAGAACCCAGGGAGAGATGGTTTCTGATGCTCCATCTTACAGAACGCAGGGAGAGATGGTTTCTGATGCTCCATCTTACAGAACCCAGGGAGAGATGGTTTCTGATGCTCCATCTTACAGAACGCAGGGAGAGATGGTTTCTGATGCTCCATCTTACAGAACGCAGGGAGAGATGGTTTCTGATGCTCCATCTTACAGAACCCAGGGAGAGATGGTTTCTGATGCTCCATCTTACAGAACCCAGGGAGAGATGGTTTCTGATGCTCCATCTTACAGAACGCAGGGAGAGATGGTTTCTGATGCTCCATCTTACAGAACGCAGGGAGAGATGGTGTCTGATGCTCCATCTTACAGAACGCAGGGAGAGATGGTTTCTGATGCTCCATCTTACAGAACGCAGGGAGAGATGGTTTCTGATGCTCCATCTTACAGAACGCAGGGAGAGATGGTTTCTGATGCTCCATCTTACAGAACGCAGGGAGAGATGGTTTCTGATGCTCCATCTTACAGAACGCAGGGAGAGATGGTTTCTGATGCTCCATCTTACAGAACGCAGGGAGAGATGGCTTCTGATGCTCCATCTTACAGAACGCAGGGAGAGATGGTTTCTGATGCTCCATCTTACAGAACGCAGGGAGAGATGGTTTCTGATGCTCCATCTTACAGAACGCAGGGAGAGATGGTTTCTGATGCTCCATCTTACAGAACGCAGGGAGAGATGGTTTCTGATGCTCCATCTTACAGAACGCAGGGAGAGATGGTTTCTGATGCTCCATCTTACAGAACGCAGGGAGAGATGGTTTCTGATGCTCCATCTTACAGAACGCAGGGAGAGATGGTTTCTGATGCTCCATCTTACAGAACCCAGGGAGAGATGGTTTCTGATGCTCCATCTTACAGAACCCAGGGAGAGATGGTTTCTGATGCTCCATCTTACAGAACCCAGGGAGAGATGGTTTCTGATGCTCCATCTTACAGAACCCAGGGAGAGATGGTTTCTGATGCTCCATCTTACAGAACCCAGGGAGAGATGGTTTCTGATGCTCCATCTTACAGAACCCAGGGAGAAATGGTTTCTGATGCTCCATCTTACAGAACGCAGGGAGAGATGGTTTCTGATGCTCCATCTTACAGAACGCAGGGAGAGATGCTTACAGAACGCAGGGAGAGATGGTGTCTGATGCTCCATCTTACAGAACGCAGGGAGAGATGGTTTCTGATGCTCCATCTTACAGAACGCAGGGAGAGATGGTTTCTGATGCTCCATCTTACAGAACGCAGGGAGAGATGGTTTCTGATGCTCCATCTTACAGAACCCAGGGAGAGATGGTTTCTGATGCTCCATCTTACAGAACCCAGGGAGAGATGGTTTCTGATGCTCCATCTTACAGAACCCAGGGAGAGATGGTTTCTGATGCTCCATCTTACAGAACCCAGGGAGAGATGGTTTCTGATGCTCCATCTTACAGAACCCAGGGAGAGATGGTTTCTGATGCTCCATCTTACAGAACCCAGGGAGAGATGGTTTCTGATGCTCCATCTTACAGAACGCAGGGAGAGATGGTTTCTGATGCTCCATCTTACAGAACGCAGGGAGAGATGGTTTCTGATGCTCCATCTTACAGAACCCAGGGAGAGATGGTTTCTGATGCTCCATCTTACAGAACCCAGGGAGAGATGGTTTCTGATGCTCCATCTTACAGAACCCAGGGAGAGATGGTTTCTGATGCTCCATCTTACAGAACGCAGGGAGAGATGGTGTCTGGTCTCTCTGTCTTCAACATAGATATCTAGCTTGCTCAGTATTTCCTCCTCTCCTCGCTGTGTATTGTGTTCGTGGCAACGTGTCAGGTCAGGAGTCCGTCTTCCAGCCTGACTGGGGTCTGTTTACGACACTCAAACAATAAGTAAACTTACTGACTTTAGATAATGGACTTCATTAATTAAAAATGTTACCAATAATTATAATAACGGTGAATGAAAATGAACATAAAACATTATTGAAGTCTGTCACAGAATATAAAAATTTTAATATTAAATAGTTTAAATTTAACTAAACAAACTCGAGGTGTGAATGATGGTAGCGAGTCTAGTTAGAGCTGTATCTAGACACACCACCTAGTACTACTCACACTTCTAGTAATAACAAAGACACTACAAGTGTAACAGACCAAGAACTTAAAAGTTATAATGAAGAAGTAGTGAATGAGTGTGTGTGAGTGTGTGTGTGTGTGTGTGTGTGTGTGTGTGTGTGTGTGTGTGTGTGTGTGTGTGAGTGTGTGTGTGTGTGTGTGTGTGTGTGTGTGTGTGTGTGTGTGTGTGTGTGTGTGAGTGTGTGTGTGTGTGTGTGTGTGTGTGTGTGTGAGTGTGTGTGTGTGTGTGTGTGTGTGTGTGTGTGTGTGTGTGTGTGAGTGTGTGTGTGTGTGTGTGTGTGTGTGTGTGTGTGTGTGTGTGTGTGTGTGAGTGTGTGTGTGTGTGTGTGTGTGTGTGTGTGTGTGTGTGTGTGTGTGTGTGTGTGTGTGTGTGTGTGTGTGTGTGTGTGTGTGTGTGTGTGTGTACTCACCTATTTGTGGTTGCAGGGGTCGAGTCTTAGCTCCTGGCCCCGCCTCTTCACCGGTTGCTACTAGGCCCTCTCTCTCCCCGCTCCATGAGCTTAATCAAACCTCGTCTTAAAACTGTGTATGGTTCCTGCCTCCACTACGTCATTTTCTAGGCTATTCCACTGCCTGACAACTCTATGACTGAAGAAATACTTCCTACTATCTCTCTGACTCATTTGTGTCTTCAACTTCCAATTGTGGCCTCTTGTTTCTGTGTCCCCTCCCTGGAACATCCTGTCTTTGTCCACCTTGTCTATTCCACGCAGTATTTTATATGTCGTTATCATGTCTCCCCTGACCCTCCTGTCCTCCAGTGTCGTCAGGCCGATTTCCCTTAATCTTTCTTCATAGAACATTCCCCTTAGCTCTGGAACTAACCTTGTCGCAAACCTTTGTACTTTCTCTAGTTTCTTGACGTGCTTTATCAAGTGCGGGTTCCAAACAGGTGCTGCATACTCCAGTATGGGCCTGACATACACGGTGTACAGTGTCTTGAACGATTCCTTACTAAGGTATCGGAATGCTGTTCTCAGGTTTGCCAGGCGCCCATATGCTGCAGCAGTTATCTGATTGATGTGTGCTTCCAGAGACATGCTCGGTGTTATACTCACCCCAAGATCTTTATCCTTGAGTGAGGTTTGCAGTCTTTGGCCACCTAGCCTATACTCTGTTTGTGGTCTTCTGTGCCCTTCCCCTATCTTCATGACTTTGCATTTGGCAGGGTTAAATTCGAGAAGCCATTTGCTGGACCAGGTGTCCAGTCTGTCCAGGTCTCTTTGAAGTCCTGCCTGGTCCTCATCAGATTTAATTCTCCTCATTAACTTCACATCATCTGCAAACAGGGACACTTCTGAATCTAACCCTTCCATCATGTCGTTCACATATACCAAAAATAGCACTGGTCCTAGGACCGACCCCTGTGGGACCCCGCTCGTCACAGGTGCCCACTGTGATACATCATTACGTACCATGACTCGTTGCTGCCTCCCTGTCAGGTATTCTCTGATCCATTGCAGTGCCCTTCCTGTTATATGCGCCTGATGCTCTAGCTTCTGCACTAATCTCTTGTGAGGAACTGTGTCAAAGGCCTTCTTGCAGCCCAAGAAGATGCAATCAACCCACCCCTCTCTCTCGTGTCTTACTTCTGTTATTTTATCATAAAACTCCAGAAGGTTTGTGGCACAGGATTTGCCTTCCATGAATCCGTGCTGGTTGGCATTTATACTCTTGTTCCGTTCCAGGTGCTCCACCACTCTCCTCCTGATAATCTTCTCCATAACTTTGCATACTATACACGTCAATGACACAGGTCTATAGTTTAGTGCCTCTTTTCTGTCTCCTTTTTTAAAAATGGGAACTACATTTGCCGTCTTCCATACCTCAGGTAGTTGCCCAGTTTCCAGGGACGTGTTGAAGATTGTGGTAAGTGGCACGCACAACATATCTGCTCCCTCTGTAAGGACCCACGGGGAGATGTTGTCCGGTCCCATTGCCTTTGAGGTATCGATGTCCCTTAGTGTCATGTGGGTTTCGAAAACGTGGATAGGGTAAAAATACTCACGTAGGCTGGTAGTACGTATAATATAACGGAATGTACGAGAATGGCTGACTGGAAGACGTGTAACGATGCACACAGCATGAAGGAGCAGGTGGATGACAGGAGACAGGCTGGATGGTAGGCTGAGGCAGGCTGACTAGTGTTCACTTCCACAGTCCGGCTTACTGACTGGCTTAATTGCAAAATCCGGGTCAACCCCTCGGAGATTGAAGCAATTAGCACACGAACTAAGCCAGGAAGCTTGAAAAACGGCTGCAACAGGCTTGCAGGCTGGAGTACACAGGGTGGTGGTGAGTGAGGGTAAGCGGCTAGCTACGGTTCACCTTTGACCTAAGCCATTGCCTTACCAGGTGAGAAGATGGGTATAACGAACTTATTGTCCCATCGTATTCCACTTGAACCTGGTACTAGACCTATCTACATACCTGCGTACAGAATGCCTCATTCACAAGTTGCTGTCGCAGAAGAATTGATCAATCAAATGCTTGATGATGGAGTTATTGCACCTAGCAATTCACTTTGGAATGCACCCTTGATCCTAGTACCTAAGAAGGATGGTACTTGGCGCCCAGTGATTGACTTTAGGAAGTTAAATGCGAAAACTATTCCAGATCACTTCCCACTCCCTGTACTGGGTGATCTTTTACGTAACATCGGAGATAACAAAGTCTTTTCAACCCTGGATTTTTTACAAGGGTTTTGGCAAGTCCCTCTTCACGAGGACAGCCAAGAGCTAACTGCATTCTCCACTCCTACAGGTCATTATCACTTCCTCCGTATGGCGTTTGGATTACGATCCTCCCCTATCACGTTCTCAAGGCTCATGACTAATATCTTTAGAGGTCTCATAGGTAATGCACTTATGGTGTACTTAGATGACGTAATCATCATGTCTAAAGACATGGATACACACTTGAAAAGACTTGATGTAGTACTTGGTAAGCTTGAAGAAGCCAATTTAAAGATCAAACTGTCTAAATGTCAATTTTTCAGATCAGAAATTAAGTTTCTTGGTCACGTAGTCACTCCTAGAGGGGTTACAACTGACCAAAGTAAAGTAACTGCAGTACTAAATTTTCCAACTCCCAAAACTGCTGATGCCATAAGATCCTTTGTGGGCTTAGCAGGTTTTTATAGATCTTTTATTGCCAATTTTTCTTCCATAGCTGCTCCTCTAACTGAGTTGCTTAAGAAAGATGCTCCTTTTGTTTGGACCTTCCGTCAAGAAAGAGCATTCCAAACTCTAAAAGAAAAGCTAACATCTGCTCCAATTTTGAAATTTCCAGATTTTTCTAAGCCCTTCTATCTGACAGCTGATGCTAGTTCTATTGGCATAGGCGCCGTACTAGCTCAGAAGACCGATGGCAAGTACAACGCAGTTGTATTTGCTAGCCGAGTTCTTACAAAGGCTGAACGTAATTATACAGTAACTGAGCAAGAAGCTTTAGCAATAGTATGGTCTTTAAAGCACTTCCGAGACATTATTTATCAGTACTCTGTTCATGTCTTGACAGACCATGCTCCACTGATACCTTTATTCCAGAACAAACAACCTACTGGAAGGTTAGCCAGATGGACCTTGACAATCCAAGAGTTCAATCCCACGCTGCCACCATTTGTCATGTGGGTTTCGAAAACGTGGATAGGGTAAAAATACTCACGTAGGCTGGTAGTACGTATAATATAACGGAATGTGTGTGAAGGCGCCAACCGCCGTCCTGCCTCTCTGCTCTCTATCGTAAGACTGACTGACCCACAGTGCCTATGTGAGGGGGGTGTTTGAAATCCTGCTATGGTCAGCAGCATGAATACAGTCAGCGATTCACGCAGAGACGGTTGGTAGTGAGTCATCTACTGGTACACTGGTTACTGGTAACTGGTTACTAGGAACGGTACTACTACTGAGATTAGCAGTTTCTTCACCTCCTCCTCATCTGTGTGTATGTCGTCCAACACTTGTTGGTGTATTCCTTGCTGGTGTCCCCATCTGATCTGTCCCCCCAGAGTCCTTCCTGTCTCTACTGTAAATACTTCCTTAAATCTCATGTTGAGCTCCTCACATACCTCTTGATCGTTTCTTGTGAGTTCTCCACCTTCTTTCCTCAGCCTTATCACCTGGTCCTTGACTGTTGTCTTCCTCCTAATGTGGCTATACAGCAGATTCGGCTCAGATTTGACTTTCGATGCTATGTCGTTTTCATACTGTCGCTGGGCCTCCCTCCTTATCTGTGCATACTCGTTTCTGGCTCTTCTACTAATCTCCTAGTTTTCCTGGGTCCTATGCCTCCTGTACCTTTTCCATTCTCTGTTGCACTTAGTTTTTGCCTCCCTACACCTTCGGGTAAACCAAGGACTCGTTTTGGTCTTCCTATTATTTCTGTTTCCCTTGGGAACAAACCTTTCCTCTGCCTCCTTGCACTTTGTTGCCACATATTCCGTCATCTCGTTTACTGATTTTCCTACCATTTCTCTGTCCCACTGAACCTCCTGCAGGAAGTTTCTCATACCAGTGTAGTCCCCCCTTTTATAGTTTGGCCTGTCCCCTTCAGTTCCTGTTACCTTCTCCACTTGTAACTCTACTATATAATCAAAACTCAGAACCACGTGATCGCTAGCTCCAAGGGGCCTCTCGTAAGTGATGTCCTCAATGTCTGAACTGCTCAGGGTGAACACAAGATCCAGTCTTGCTGGCTCATCCTCCCCTCTCTCTCTGGTTGTGTCCCTGACATGTTGATGCATGAGGTTTTCGAGTACCACATCCATCATTTTGGCTCTCCATGTTTCGGGACCCCCATGTGGCTCCAGGTTTTCCCAGTCGATCTCCCTGTGGTTGAAATCGCCCATTACCAGTGTGTGTGTGTGTGTGTGTGTGTGTGTGTGTGTGTGTGTGTGTGTGTGTGTGTGTGTGTGTGTGTGTGTGTGTGTGTGTGTGTGTGTGTGTGTTGTTCTTACAAGTTAGCTCAGAGACTAACTTGTAAGAACAACAGTGTGTTAGGAGACGAACATTAACTCCTGCTGAGGGATTAACTAATGAGTGAGTCAGAGGAACAAGGTTCTCAACACCTACTACTAATCAAATCATCTCCGAGGCCAAAGTGTAAATGTTCCATGATAGAAACATCACATTGTGAATTATTAAACAAGAGACCTCCCATAAATACACTGATGGTCAGGTGTGTGTGTTGATTGTTGTTACTACAGGACACAAGGTGATGCCTCTACAACCAGGTGTGTGTGTGTTGATTGTTGTTACTACAGGACACCAAGTGATGCCTCAACCACCAGGTGTGTATGTGTTGATTGTTATTACTACAGGACACCAGGTGATGCCTCTACCACCAGGTGTGTGTGTTGATTGTTGTTACTACAGGACACCAGGTGATGCCTCTACCACCAGGTGTGTGTGTGTTGATTGTTGTTACTACAGGACACCAGGTGATGCCTCTACCACCAGGTGTGTGTGTGTGTGTTGATTGTTGTTACTACAGGACACCAGGTGATGCCTCTACCACCAGGTGTGTGTGTGTTGATTGTTGTTACTACAGGACACCAGGTGATGCCTCTACCACCAGGTGTGTGTGTGTGTTGATTGTTGTTACTACAGGAGACCAGGTGATGCCTCTACCACCAGGTGTGTGTGTGTTGATTGTTGTTACTACAGGACACCAGGTGATGCCTCTACCACCAGGTGTGTGTGTTGATTGTTGTTACTACAGGACACCAGGTGATGCCTCTACCACCAGCTGTGTGTGTTGATTGTTGTTACTACAGGACACCAGGTGATGCCTCTACCACCAGGTGTGTGTGTGTGTGTGTTGATTGTTGTTACTACAGGACACCAGGTGATGCCTCTACCACCAGGTGTGTGTGTTGATTGTTGTTACTACAGGACACCAGGTGATGCCTCTACCACCAGGTGTGTGTGTGTTGATTGTTGTTACTACAGGACACCAGGTGATGCCTCTACCACCAGGTGTGTGTGTGTTGATTGTTGTTACTACAGGACACCAGGTGATGCCTCTACCACCAGGTGTGTGTGTTGATTGCTGTTACTACAGGACAACAGGTGATGCCTCTACCACCAGGTATGTGTGTGTGTGTGTGTGATGATTGTTGTTACTACAGGACACCAGGTGATGCCTCTACCACCAGGTGTGAGAAAAGGTAAGATTTGTTTAACAATTAGATAAGTTAGAGGTCTTCCTCAGCACTTTCTAACACTAATCAATAACTAGATGAATAATATTTAATATAAAGTAAGACCGTAATAATCATGCATATAATTCACTAATAATAATAATAATAATAATAATATATATATATATATATATATATATATATATATATATATATATATATATATATATATATATATATATATATATATATATATATATATATATATATATATATATATATATATATATATATACACTCTATATACAAAATATACATAAGTATTTTTAATATTCTAGCAGTATGTTGAGTAACAGAAGTGAGGATGAACTTTGTACATCATTGTAATACAGTACAGAGTGGTGACGTAAATGTTGTGTCCAGTGTTAGTGTACACTGTGTCTAGCAGTGTTGCTCACTACACTGTGTCTAGCAGTGTTGCTCACTATACTGTGTCTAGCAGTGTTCCTCACTACACTGTGTCTACCAGTGTTCCACACTACACTGTGTCTACAGTGTTGCTCACTATACTGTGTCTAGCAGTGTTCCTCACTACACTGTGTCTAGCAGTGTTCCTCACTACACTGTGTCTAGCAGTGTTCCTCACTACACTCTGTCTAGCAGTGTTCCTCACTACACTGTGTCTAGCAGTGTTCCTCACTACACTGTGTCTACCAGTGTTCCTCACTACACTGTGTCTAGCAGTGTTGCTCACTATACTGTGTCTAGCAGTGTTCCTCACTACACTGTGTCTACCAGTGTTCCACACTACACTGTGTCTAGCAGTGTTGCTCACTATACTGTGTCTAGCAGTGTTCCTCACTACACTGTGTCTAGCAGTGTTCCTCACTACACTGTGTCTAGCAGTGTTCCTCACTACACTCTGTCTAGCAGTGTTCCTCACTACACTGTGTCTAGCAGTGTTCCTCACTACACTGTGTCTACCAGTGTTCCTCACTACACTGTGTCTAGCAGTGTTCCTCACTACACTGTGTCTACCTGTGTTCCTCACTACACTGTGTCTAGCAGTGTTGCTCACTACACTGTGTCTAGCAGTGTTCCTCACTACACTGTGTCTAGCAGTGTTGCTCACTACACTGTGTCTACCAGTGTTGCTCACTACACTGTGTCTAGCAGTGTTCCTCACTACACTGTGTCTAGCAGTGTTGCTCACTACACTGTGTCTAGCAGTGTTCCTCACTACACTGTGTCTAGCAGTGTTCCTCACTACACTGTGTCTAGCAGTGTTGCTCACTACACTGTGTCTAGCAGTGTTCCTCACTACACTGTGTCTAGCAGTGTTGCTCACTACACTGTGTCTACCAGTGTTGCTCACTACACTGTGTCTACCAGTGTTCCTCACTACACTGTGTCTACCAGTGTTGCTCACTACACTGTGTCTAGCAGTGTTGCTCACTACACTGTGTCTAGCAGTGTTGCTCACTACACTGTGTCTAGCAGTGTTGCTCACTACACTGTGTCTAGCAGTGTTGCTCACTACACTGTGTCTAGCAGTGTTCCTCACTACACTGTGTCTAGCAGTGTTCCTCACTACACTGTGTCTACCAGTGTTGCTCACTACACTGTGTCTAGCAGTGTTCCTCACTACACTGTGTCTAGCAGTGTTGCTCACTACACTGTGTCTAGCAGTGTTCCTCACTACACTGTGTCTAGCAGTGTTCCTCACTACACTGTGTCTAGCAGTGTTCCTCACTACACTGTGTCTAGCAGTGTTCCTCACTACACTGTGTCTACCAGTGTTCCTCACTACACTGTGTCTAGCAGTGTTGCTCACTATACTGTGTCTAGCAGTGTTCCTCACTACACTGTGTCTACCAGTGTTCCACACTACACGGTTTCTACCAGTGTTCCTCACTACACTGTGTCTAGCAGTGTTCCTCACTACACTGTGTCTAGCAGTGTTCCTCACTACACTGTGTCTAGCAGTGTTCCTCACTACACTGTGTCTAGCAGTGTTCCTCACTACACTGTGTCTACCAGTGTTCCTCACTACACTGTGTCTAGCAGTGTTCCTCACTACACTGTGTCTAGCAGTGTTCCTCACTACACTGTGTCTAGCAGTGTTCCTCACTACACTGTGTCTACCAGTGTTGCTCACTACACTGTGTCTAGCAGTGTTGCTCACTACACTGTGTCTAGCAGTGTTCCTCACTACACTGTGTCTAGCAGTGTTGCTCACTACACTGTGTCTAGCAGTGTTCCTCACTACACTGTGTCTAGCAGTGTTCCTCACTACACTGTGTCTAGCAGTGTTGCTCACTACACTGTGTCTAGCAGTGTTCCTCACTACACTGTGTCTAGCAGTGTTGCTCACTACACTGTGTCTAGCAGTGTTGCTCACTACACTGTGTCTACCAGTGTTCCTCACTACACTGTGTCTACCAGTGTTGCTCACTACACTGTGTCTAGCAGTGTTGCTCACTACACTGTGTCTAGCAGTGTTCCTCACTACACTGTGTCTAGCAGTGTTCCTCACTACACTGTGTCTAGCAGTGTTCCTCACTACACTGTGTCTAGCAGTGTTCCTCACTACACTGTGTCTAGCAGTGTTCCTCACTACACTGTGTCTAGCAGTGTTCCTCACTACACTGTGTCTAGCAGTGTTCCTCACTACACTGTGTCTACCAGTGTTCCTCACTACACTGTGTCTACCAGTGTTCCTCACTATACTGTGTCTAGCACTACACTGTGTTCCTCACTACACTGTGTCTAGCAGTGTTCCTCACTACACTGTGTCTAGCAGTGTTCCTCACTACACTGTGTCTAGCAGTGTTCCTCACTATACTGTGTCTAGCAGTGTTCCTCACTACACTGTGTCTAGCAGTGTTCCTCACTACACTGTGTCTACCAGTGTTCCTCACTACACTGTGTCTAGCAGTGTTCCTCACTACACTGTGTCTAGCAGTGTTCCTCACTACACTGTGTCTACCAGTGTTCCTCACTACACTGTGTCTAGCAGTGTTCCTCACTACACTGTGTCTACCAGTGTTCCTCACTACACTGTGTCTAGCAGTGTTCCTCACTACACTGTGTCTAGCAGTGTTCCTCACTACACTGTGTCTACCAGTGTTCCTCACTACACTGTGTCTACCAGTGTTCCTCACTACACTGTGTCTACCAGTGTTCCTCACTACACTGTGTCTACCAGTGTTCCTCACTACACTGTGTCTACCAGTGTTCCTCACTACACTGTGTCTAGTGTTCAGTGTTCCTCACTACACTGTGTCTACCAGTGTTCCTCACTACACTGTGTCTAGCAGTGTTCCTCACTACACTGTGTCTAGCAGTGTTCCTCACTACACTGTGTCTAGCAGTGTTCCTCACTACACTGTGTCTACCAGTGTTCCTCACTACACTGTGTCTAGCAGTGTTCCTCACTACACTGTGTCTAGCAGTGTTCCTCACTACACTGTGTCTAGCAGTGTTCCTCACTACACTGTGTCTAGCAGTGTTCCTCACTACACTGTGTCTAGCAGTGTTCCTCACTACACTGTGTCTAGCAGTGTTCCTCACTACACTGTGTCTACCAGTGTTCCTCACTACACTGTGTCTACCAGTGTTCCTCACTACACTGTGTCTACCAGTGTTCCTCACTACACTGTGTCTAGCAGTGTTCCTCACTACACTGTGTCTACCAGTGTTCCTCACTACACTGTGTCTAGCAGTGTTGCTCACTACACTGTGTCTACCAGTGTTCCTCACTACACTGTGTCTACCAGTGTTCCTCACTACACTGTGTCTAGCAGTGTTGCTCACTACACTGTGTCTAGCAGTGTTCCTCACTACACTGTGTCTAGCAGTGTTCCTCACTACACTGTGTCTAGCAGTGTTCCTCACTACACTGTGTCTAGCAGTGTTCCTCACTACACTGTGTCTAGCAGTGTTCCTCACTACACTGTGTCTAGCAGTGTTCCTCACTACACTGTGTCTAGCAGTGTTCCTCACTACACTGTGTCTAGCAGTGTTCCTCACTACACTGTGTCTAGCAGTGTTCCTCACTACACTGTGTCTAGCAGTGTTCCTCACTACACTGTGTCTAGCAGTGTTCCTCACTACACTGTGTCTAGCAGTGTTCCTCACTACACTGTGTCTAGCAGTGTTCCTCACTACACTGTGTCTAGCAGTGTTCCTCACTATACTGTGTCTAGCAGTGTTCCTCACTACACTGTGTCTAGCAGTGTTCCTCACTACACTGTGTCTAGCAGTGTTCCTCACTACACTGTGTCTAGCAGTGTTCCTCACTACACTGTGTCTAGCAGTGTTCCTCACTACACTGTGTCTAGCAGTGTTCCTCACTACACTGTGTCTAGCAGTGTTCCTCACTACACTGTGTCTAGCAGTGTTCCTCACTACACTGTGTCTAGCAGTGTTGCTCACTATACTGTGTCTACCAGTGTTCCTCACTACACTGTGTCTAGCAGTGTTCCTTACTACACTGTGTCTAGCAGTGTTGCTCACTACACTGTGTCTACCAGTGTTCCTCACTACACTGTGTCTAGCAGTGTTCCTCACTACACTGTGTCTAGCAGTGTTCCTCACTACACTGTGTCTAGCAGTGTTCCTCACTACACTGTGTCTAGCAGTGTTGCTCACTACACTGTGTCTAGCAGTGTTCCTCACTACACTGTGTCTAGCAGTGTTCCTCACTACACTGTGTCTAGCAGTGTTGCTCACTACACTGTGTCTACCAGTGTTCCTCACTACACTGTGTCTAGCAGTGTTCCTCACTACACTGTGTCTAGCAGTGTTCCTCACTACACTGTGTCTACCAGTGTTCCTCACTACACTGTGTCTAGCAGTGTTGCTCACTACACTGTGTCTACCAGTGTTCCTCACTACACTGTGTCTACCAGTGTTCCTCACTACACTGTGTCTAGCAGTGTTGCTCACTACACTGTGTCTACCAGTGTTCCTCACTACACTGTGTCTAGCAGTGTTCCTCACTACACTGTGTCTAGCAGTGTTCCTCACTACACTGTGTCTAGCAGTGTTCCTCACTACACTGTGTCTAGCAGTGTTCCTCACTACACTGTGTCTAGCAGTGTTCCTCACTACACTGTGTCTAGCAGTGTTCCTCACTACACTGTGTCTAGCAGTGTTCCTCACTACACTGTGTCTACCAGTGTTCCTCACTACACTGTGTCTAGCAGTGTTCCTCACTACACTGTGTCTAGCAGTGTTCCTCACTACACTGTGTCTAGCAGTGTTCCTCACTACACTGTGTCTAGCAGTGTTCCTCACTACACTGTGTCTAGCAGTGTTCCTCACTACACTGTGTCTAGCAGTGTTGCTCACTACACTGTGTCTAGCAGTGTTCCTCACTACACTGTGTCTAGCAGTGTTCCTCACTACACTGTGTCTAGCAGTGTTCCTCACTACACTGTGTCTAGCAGTGTTCCTCACTACACTGTGTCTAGCAGTGTTCCTCACTACACTGTGTCTAGCAGTGTTCCTCACTACACTGTGTCTAGCAGTGTTCCTCACTACACTGTGTCTAGCAGTGTTCCTCACTACACTGTGTCTAGCAGTGTTCCTCACTACACTGTGTCTAGCAGTGTTCCTCACTACACTGTGTCTACCAGTGTTCCTCACTACACTGTGTCTAGCAGTGTTCCTCACTACACTGTGTCTAGCAGTGTTGCTCACTACACTGTGTCTACCAGTGTTCCTCACTACACTGTGTCTAGCAGTGTTCCTCACTACACTGTGTCTAGCAGTGTTCCTCACTACACTGTGTCTAGCAGTGTTCCTCACTACACTGTGTCTAGCAGTGTTCCTCACTACACTGTGTCTAGCAGTGTTCCTCACTACACTGTGTCTAGCAGTGTTCCTCACTACACTGTGTCTAGCAGTGTTCCTCACTACACTAAGTCTAGCAGTGTTCCTCACTACACTGTGTCTAGCAGTGTTCCTCACTACACTGTGTCTAGCAGTGTTCCTCACTACACTGTGTCTAGCAGTGTTCCTCACTACACTAAGTCTAGCAGTGTTCCTCACTACACAGTGTCTAGCAGTGTTCCTCACTACACTGTGTCTAGCAGTGTTCCTCACTACACTGTGTCTAGCAGTGTTCCTCACTACACTAAGTCTAGCAGTGTTCCTCACTACACAGTGTCTAGCAGTGTTCCTCACTACACTAAGTCTAGCAGTGTTCCTCACTACACTGTGTCTAGCAGTGTTCCTCACTACACAGTGTCTACCAGTGTTCCTCACTACACAGTGTCTAGCAGTGTTCCTCACTACACAGTGTCTAGCAGTGTTCCTCACTACACTGTGTCTAGCAGTGTTCCTCACTACACTGTGTCTAGCAGTGTTCCTCACTACACTGTGTCTACCAGTGTTCATCACTACACTGTGTCTAGCAGTGTTCCTCACTACACTGTTTCTACCAGTGTTCCTCACTACACTGTGTCTAGCAGTGTTCCTCACTACACTGTGTCTAGCAGTGTTCCTCACTACACTGTGTCTAGCAGTGTTCCTCACTACACTGTGTCTAGCAGTGTTGCTCACTACACTGTGTCTACCAGTGTTCCTCACTACACTGTGTCTAGCAGTGTTCCTCACTACACTGTGTCTAGCAGTGTTCCTCACTACACTGTGTCTAGCAGTGTTCCTCACTACACTGTGTCTAGCAGTGTTCCTCACTACACTGTGTCTAGCAGTGTTCCTCACTACACTGTGTCTAGCAGTGTTGCTCACTACACTGTGTCTACCAGTGTTCCTCACTACACTGTGTCTAGCAGTGTTGCTCACTACACTGTGTCTAGCAGTGTTGCTCACTACACTGTGTCTAGCAGTGTTGCTCACTACACTGTGTCTAGCAGTGTTGCTCACTACACTGTGTCTAGCAGTGTTGCTCACTACACTGTGTCTAGCAGTGTTGCTCACTACACTGTGTCTAGCAGTGTTGCTCACTACACTGTGTCTAGCAGTGTTGCTCACTACACTGTGTCTACCAGTGTTCCTCACTACACTGTGTCTAGCAGTGTTCCTCACTACACTGTGTCTAGCAGTGTTCCTCACTACACTGTGTCTACCAGTGTTCCTCACTACACTGTGTCTAGCAGTGTTCCTCACTACACTGTGTCTAGCAGTGTTGCTCACTACACTGTGTCTAGCAGTGTTCCTCACTACACTGAGTCTACCAGTGTTCCTCACTACACTGTGTCTACCAGTGTTGCTCACTACACTGTGTCTAGCAGTGTTGCTCACTACACTGTGTCTAGCAGTGTTCCTCACTACACTGTGTCTAGCAGTGTTCCTCACTACACTGAGTCTAACAGTGTTGCTCACTACACTGTGTCTAGCAGTGTTCCTCGCTACACTGTGTCTAGCAGTGTTCCTCACTACACTGTGTCTACCAGTGTTGCTCGCTACACTGTCTAGCAGTGTTCCTCACTACACTGTGTCTACCAGTGTTCCTCACTACACTGTGTCTAGCAGTGTTCCTCACTACACTGTGTCTACCAGTGTTCCTCACTACACTGTGTCTACCAGTGTTCCTCACTACACTAAGTCTAGCAGTGTTCCTCACTACACTGTGTCTACCAGTGTTCCTCACTACACTAAGTCTAGCAGTGTTCCTCACTACACTGTGTCTACCAGTGTTCCTCACTACACTGTGTCTAGCAGTGTTCCTCACTACACTGTGTCTACCAGTGTTCCTCACTACACTGTGTCTAGCAGTGTTCCTCACTACACTGTGTCTACCAGTGTTCCTCACTACACTGAGTCTACCAGTGTTCCTCACTACACTGTGTCTAGCAGTGTTCCTCACTACACTGTGTCTAGCAGTGTTCCTCACTACACTGAGTCTACCAGTGTTCCTCACTACACTGTGTCTAGCAGTGTTCCTCACTACACTGTGTCTAGCAGTGTTCCTCACTACACTGTGTCTAGCAGTGTTCCTCACTACACTGTGTCTAGCAGTGTTGCTCACTACACTGTGTCTAGCAGTGTTCCTCACTACACTGTGTCTAGCAGTGTTCCTCACTACACTGTGTCTAGCAGTGTTGCTCACTACACTGTGTCTAGCAGTGTTCCTCACTACACTGTGTCTAGCAGTGTTGCTCACTACACTGTGTCTAGCAGTGTTGCTCACTACACTGTGTCTAGCAGTGTTCCTTACTACACTGTGTCTAGCAGTGTTGCTCACTACACTGTGTCTAGCAGTGTTCCTCACTACACTGTGTCTAGCAGTGTTGCTCACTATACTGTGTCTACCAGTGTTCCTCACTACACTGTGTCTAGCAGTGTTCCTTACTACACTGTGTCTAGCAGTGTTGCTCACTACACTGTGTCTACCAGTGTTCCTCACTACACTGTGTCTAGCAGTGTTCCTCACTACACTGTGTCTAGCAGTGTTGCTCACTACACTGTGTCTAGCAGTGTTCCTCACTACACTGTGTCTAGCAGTGTTCCTCACTACACTGTGTCTAGCAGTGTTCCTGACTACACTGAGTCTAGCAGTGTTCCTCACTACACTGTGTCTAACAGTGTTCCTCACTACACTAAGTCTAGCAGTGTTCCTCACTACACTGTGTCTAGCAGTGTTCCTCACTACACTGTGTCTTGCAGTGTTCCTCACTACACTGTGTCTAGCAGTGTTCCTCACTACACTGTGTCTAGCAGTGTTCCTCACTACACTGTGTCTAGCAGTGTTCCTCACTACACTGTGTCTAGCAGTGTTCCTCACTACACTGTGTCTAGCAGTGTTCCTCACTACACTGTGTCTAGCAGTGTTCCTCACTACACTGTGTCTACCAGTGTTCCTCACTACACTGTGTCTAGCAGTGTTCCTCACTACACTGTGTCTAGCAGTGTTCCTCACTACACTGTGTCTAGCAGTGTTCCTCACTACACTGTGTCTAGCAGTGTTGTTCACTACACTGTGTCTAGCAGTGTTCCTCACTACACTGTGTCTAGCAGTGTTCCTCACTACACTGTGTCTAGCAGTGTTCCTCACTACACTGTGTCTAGCAGTGTTCCTCACTACACTGTGTCTAGCAGTGTTCCTCACTACACTGTGTCTAGCAGTGTTCCTCACTACACTGTGTCTAGCAGTGTTCCTCACTACACTGTGTCTAGCAGTGTTCCTCACTACACTGTGTCTAGCAGTGTTCCTCACTACACTGTGTCTAGCAGTGTTCCTCACTACACTGTGTCTAGCAGTGTTCCTCACTACACTCTGTCTAGCAGTGTTCCTCACTACACTGTGTCTAGCAGTGTTCCTCACTACACTGTGTCTAGTAGTGTTCCTCACTACACTGTGTCTACCAGTGTTGCTCACTACACTGTGTCTAGCAGTGTTCCTCACTACACTGTGTCTAGCAGTGTTCCTCACTACACTGTGTCTAGCAGTGTTGCTCACTATACTGTGTCTAGCAGTGTTCCTCACTACACTGTGTCTAGCAGTGTTCCTCACTACACTGTGTCTAGCAGTGTTCCTCACTACACTGTGTCTAGCAGTGTTCCTCACTACACTGTGTCTAGCAGTGTTCCTCACTACAATGTGTCTAACAGTGTTCCTCACTACACTAAGTCTAGCAGTGTTCCTCACTACACTGTGTTTAACAGTGTTCCTCACTACACTGTCTTGCAGTGTTCCTCACTACACTGTGTCTAGCAGTGTTCCTCACTACAATGTGTCTAACAGTGTTCCTCACTACACTAAGTCTAGCAGTGTTCCTCACTACACTAAGTCTAGCAGTGTTCCTCACTACACTGTGTCTAACAGTGTTCCTCACTATACTGTGTCTAGCAGTGTTCCTCACTACACTGTGTCTAGCAGTGTTCCTCACTACACTGTGTCTAGCAGTGTTCCTCAATCCCCTGAGAATACCTCCCTGAGTCTTTCCTTACAGATCATTACTAGTAAGCTGCCTTCCTTCCTTCCTTCCTTCCTTCCTTCTTCAGTCATATCACTCGCTCCTTCACAGTTTTTTTCTTCTCTGAAGCTGCTTCACATCTACCTACCTGGAATCTACATGAAGGGTGTTCAAGGGGATCAACGCCCCCGCGGCCCCGCCCTTGACCAGGCATCATGGTGGATCAGAGCTGTTACTGCTGGCTGCACGCAGTCCAACGTACGAACTACAGCCTGGCTGATCCGGTACTGACTTTACATATCTGTCCAGCTCCCTCTTTAATAAGACAACCAGGGGTCTATTGGTAATTCCCCTTATGGCTGATGGGAGACTGTTGAACAGTCTTGGGCCCCGGAGAGTTATTGTGTTTTCTCTTAGTGTACTAATGGCACTCCTACTTTTCACTGGGGGTATGTTGCACCATCTGCCCAGTCTTTTGCTTTCGTGGGAAGTGATTTCTGTGTGTAGATTAGGGACCAGTCCCTCTAGGATTTTTCAGTTGTAGATTATGATATATCTCTCTCGCCTGCGCTCTGGTGAGTACAAGTTAAGTGATTCCAAGTGTTCCCGGTAATAAAAGTGTCTGACGGAACTTACATGTGCAGTAAAGGCTCTCTGTACATTCTCTAGACCTGCGAGTTCACCTGCCTTGAATGGAGATGTTAATGTACAGCAGTATTCCAGCCTAAGGAGAACAAGTGATTTAAAAGGATCACCAGTGGCTTAGCATCCTTTGTTTTGAAGGTTCTCATTATCCATCCTATTATTTTCCTTGCAGATATGATACTGGCACTGTTGTGATCCTGGAAGGTAAGGTTCTCAGATATTAACGTTCCAAATTCCTTCATACTACTTTCCGCTCTATTATGTGACTAGAGTTTGTAGTATACCCAGTTCTGGTTATTATTTCCTCCAGTTTTCCTTAACAGAGTAATTGAAATTTGTCCTCATTGAGCATCTATTCCCCATTGGAAAACTTTGTTTATATCTTCTTGGAGATTTGCCGTATCCTCATGCACATTCTCATGCACATTCTCATGCACATTCTCATGCACATTCTCATGCACATTCTCATGAACATTCTCATGCACATTCTCATGAACATTCTCATGCACATTCTCATGAACATTCTCATGCACATTCTCATGAACATTCTCATGCACATTCTCATGCACATTCTCATGCACATTCTCATGAACATTCTCATGCACATTCTCATGCACATTCGTCTGCAAGGAATCACATGGTGCTTTGGTTTACATCTCTGTCTATGTCTGATATGAAAACAAGAAAGAGGATGGGGGCGAGTACTGTGCCTTGTGGAACACAGCTTTCCACTGTGGCAGCTCCCACCTTAACTCTGTTTACCACTACTCTTTCAAGATCCATCTGCCCACTTTGCCAGTTATCCCTTAATATATATATATATATATATATATATATATATATATATATATATATATATATATATTACTGCACCGCTGATCTATGGAACTCTAAATCGCCCCAAATATAAATCACATAAAGTAAATTATGGACGTGTTGGACAAGTATATACATTACCCAGCTTCAATAACCAGTAATAAGTGTCAACATGAGAGGAAGAACCACTGACAGCTTAGTTGTTTGATGGACTCTGACTATTGTCCAGTCCCACACTACCTGTCTATGTACTATTGTCCAGTCCCACACTACCTGTCTATGTACTATTGTCCAGTCCCACACTACCTGTCTATGTACTATTGTCCAGTCCCACACTACCTGTCTATGTACTATTGTCCAGTCCCACACTACCTGTCTATGTACTATTGTCCAGTCCCACACTACCTTTCTATGTACTAGTGTCCAGTCCCACACTACCTGTCTATGTACTAGTGTCCAGCCCCATACTACTTGTCTATGTACTAGTGTCCAGTCCCACACTACCTGTCTATGTACTAGTGTCCAGCCCCACACTACTTGTCTATGTACTAGTGTCCAGTCCCACACTACCTGTCTATGTACTAGTGTCCAGCCCCACACTACTTGTCTATGTACTAGTGTCCAGTCCCACACTACCTGTCTTATGTACTATTGTCCAGTCCCGCACTACCTGTCTATGTACTATTGTCCAGTCCCACACTACCTGTCTATGTACTATTGTCCAGTCCCACACTACCTTTCTATGTACTAGTGTCCAGTCCCACACTACCTGTCTATGTACTAGTGTCCAGCCCCATACTACTTGTCTATGTACTAGTGTCCAGTCCCACACTACCTGTCTATGTACTAGTGTCCAGCCCCACACTACTTGTCTATGTACTAGTGTCCAGTCCCACACTACCTGTCTATGTACTAGTGTCCAGCCCCACACTACTTGTCTATGTACTAGTGTCCAGTCCCACACTACCTGTCTTATGTACTATTGTCCAGTCCCGCACTACCTGTCTATGTACTAGTGTCCAGTCCCACACTACCTGTCTTATGTACTATTGTCCAGTCCCGCACTACCTGTCTATGTACTATTGTCCAGTCCCACACTACCTGTCTATGTACTATTGTCCAGTCCCACACTACCTGTCTATGTACTATTGTCCAGTCCCACACTACCTGTCTATGTACTATTGTCCAGTCCCACACTACCTGTCTATGTACTATTGTTCAGTCCCACACTACCTGTCTATGTACTAGTGTCCAGTCCCACACTACCTGTCTATGTACTATTGTCCAGTCCCGCACTACCTGTCTATGTACTAGTGTCCAGTCCCACACTACCTGTCTATGTACTATTGTCCAGTCCCACACTACCTGTCTATGTACTATTGTCCAGTCCCGCACTACCTGTCTATGTACTAGTGTCCAGTCCCACACTACCTGTCTATGTACTATTGTCCAGTCCCACACTACCTGTCTATGTACTATTGTCCAGTCCCGCACTACCTGTCTATGTACTAGTGTCCAGTCCCACACTACCTGTCTATGTACTATTGTCCAGTCCCACACTACCTGTCTATGTACTATTGTCCAGTCCCACACTACCTGTCTATGTACTATTGTTCAGTCCCACACTACCTGTCTATGTACTAGTGTCCAGTCCCACACTACCTGTCTATGTACTATTGTCCAGTCCCACACTACCTGTCTATGTACTAGTGTCCAGTCCCACACTACCTGTCTATGTACTATTGTCCAGTCCCGCACTACCTGTCTATGTACTATTGTCCAGTCCCACACTACCTGTCTATGTACTATTGTCCAGTCCCACACTACCTGTCTATGTACTAGTGTCCAGTCCCACACTACCTGTCTATGTACTAGTGTCCAGTCCCACACTACCTGTCTATGTACTAGTGTCCAGTCCCACACTACCTGTCTATGTACTAGTGTCCAGTCCCACACTACCTGTCTATGTACTAGTGTCCAGTCCCACACTACCTGTCTATGTACTAGTGTCCAGTCCCACACTACCTGTCTATGTACTAGTGTCCAGTCCCACACTACCTGTCTATGTACTATTGTCCAGTCCCACACTACCTGTCTATGTACTAGCAATGAGTCACTCACACCATAAAGTAAATGATGGAAATTACCCTTTCTGTCTGTCTCTCTCTTTACACAGGGTGTGACAAGGTTAGGTTAAGGATCCCTAGCTTTATTGACAAGCTAAGAGCTGTTACCTACATCAGCTCATTTGAAAGTATTTTTATTGTTATGAGACATACAAGTAGGGAACAGGATGAAGTTGGAGCCATCTGTGGGCCAGCTGAAGGCCATCTGTGGGCCAGCTTTTTCATTTGATCAACTGACTTTATCTCGTTGACATCATAATGCTGTACGAATGTGTTCCATACTCGAGTCATCCTGGGAATAAATGATCTCAGATGAAGTGATGTTCTGGAGAAGGTTACAGCCAGAGTGAGGTTGCTGCTTTCTGCCCGTCTTGTGGTATAGAAGTTTGCTTCCCGCTGTCCTCGAAGTGGATCCAAGTGTGGTACTTTGACAATATTGGCCTTGTACATAACAGTAAGGCCACCCACATCCCTCCTGTGTTGAAGGCTCTGTCTGTCTGTCTGTCTGTCTGTCTGTCTGTCTGTCTGTCTGTCTCTCTCTCTCTCTCTCTCTCTCTCTCTCTCTCTCTCTCTCTCTCTCCCACCTCACTTTTCATTCTTCACATGCTCGTCTACACTCCCCTTCCTCTCCCCACAAAGGTCTGGCCTCCATCTGTTTCTCATCAACTATTAAGAGGGACCATAAGTAGCCTGGGAGGAGGAGGGGGGAAGGGGAGGGGGGAGGGGAGGGGGAGAGGGTGGGGAAGGGGGGAGAGGGTGGGGAAGGGGGGAGCACAGGTGATGGGAGGACCTGGTGTTGACCTTGACATTGCAACACTGGTTAAGTGGTCCCAACCCAGGCTAGACTGTCCTAATATGGTGCAGCTGGTGATGTCAAGCAGCCAGCTGTATGTCTTTGTGTGGTGCAGCTGGTGTGTCAAGCAGCCAGCTGTATGTCTTTGTGTGGTGCAGCTGGTGTGTCAAGCAGCCAGCTGTATGTCTTTGTGTGGTGCAGCTGGTGTGTCAAGCAGCCAGCTGTATGTCTTTGTGTGGTGCAGCTGGTGATGTCAAGCAGCCGGCTGTATATGTATCTTTGTGCGGTGCAGCTGGTGATGTCAAGCAGCCAGCTGTATGTCTTTGTGTGGTGCAGCTGGTGATGTCAAGCAGCCGGCTGTATATGTATCTTTGTGCGGTGCAGCTGGTGATGTCAAGCAGCCAGCTCTATGTCTTTGTGCGGTGCAGCTGGTGATGTCAAGCAGCCAGCTGTATGTCTTTGTGTGGTGCAGCTGGTGATGTCAAGCAGCCAGCTGTATGTCTTTGTGCGGTGCAGCTGGTGATGTCAAGCAGCCGGCTGTATGTCTTTGTGCGGTGCAGCTGGTGATGTCAAGCAGCCGGCTGTATATGTATCTTTGTGCGGTGCAGCTGGTGATGTCAAGCAGCCAGCTCTATGTCTTTGTGTGGTGCAGCTGGTGATGTCAAGCAGCCAGCTCTATGTCTTTGTGTGGTGCAGCTGGTGATGTCAAGCAGCCAGCTCTATGTCTTTGTGTGGTGCAGCTGGTGATGTCAAGCAGCCGGCTGTATATGTATCTTTGTGCGGTGCAGCTGGTGATGTCAAGCAGCCGGCTGTATATGTATCTTTGTGCGGTGCAGCTGGTGATGTCAAGCAGCCAGCTGTATATGTATCTTTGTGCGGTGCAGCTGGTGATGTCAAGCAGCCAGCTCTATGTCTTTGTGTGGTGCAGCTGGTGATGTCAAGCAGCCAGCTCTATGTCTTTGTGTGGTGCAGCTGGTGATGTCAAGCAGCCGGCTGTATATGTATCTTTGTGCGGTGCAGCTGGTGATGTCAAGCAGCCGGCTGTATATGTATCTTTGTGCGGTGCAGCTGGTGATGTCAAGCAGCCAGCTCTATGTCTTTGTGTGGTGCAGCTGGTGATGTCAAGCAGCCAGCTGTATGTCTTTGTGTGGTGCAGCTGGTGATGTCAAGCAGCCGGCTGTATATGTATCTTTGTGCGGTGCAGCTGGTGATGTCAAGCAGCCGGCTGTATATGTATCTTTGTGCGGTGCAGCTGGTGATGTCAAGCAGCCGGCTGTATAAGTATCTTTGTGCGGTGCAGCTGGTGATGTCAAGCAGCCGGCTGTATATGTATCTTTGTGCGGTGCAGCTGGTGATGTCAAGCAGCCGGCTGTATATGTATCTTTGTGCGGTGCAGCTGGTGATGTCAAGCAGCCGGCTGTATATGTATCTTTGTGCGGTGCAGCTGGTGTCAAGCAACCAGCTGTATATGTGTCTTTGTGCGATGCAGCTGGTGTGTCAAGCAGCCAGCTGTATGTCTCTGTGTGGTGCAGCTGGTGGTATGAAGCAGCCAGCTGTATGTGTCTTTGTGTGGTGCAGATGGTGGTGTAAAGCAGCCAGCTGTATGTGCGTGTATGTGACCCCGTATGTGACCCCGTATGTGACCCCGTATGTGACCCCGTATGTGACCCCGTATGTGACCCCGTATGTGACCCCGTATGTGACTCATACAGGATCCAAGAGAGACAAGAGGAGCTAAAAGCGATTAATGAAATTGAAAGAAATTCGAAATATTTCTTTTCATACGCCAAAAACAAGTCAAAAACCACTTCTAGTAAAGGGCTCCTGCTCAGACAAGATGGATCCTACACTGACGACAACAAAGAAATGAGCGAGATTCTGAAATCACAATATGACTCAGTGTTCAGTGAGCCGCTAACCAGTTTAAAGATAGATGATCCAAACAATTTTTTCATGAATGAGCCTCAAAACCCTGCCAATGTATGCCAGATTTATGACATAACCTTAACTCCGCTAGACTTTGAGAAAGCCATCGACGACATGCCATGCACTCAGCCCCAGGTCCAGACTCGTGGAACTCGGTGTTCATTAAAAACTGCAAGAAACCCCTCTCACGGGCCCTAAGTATGCTATCTAGAAGGAACTTAGACACAGGCGAGATTCCACATCACTAAAAACAACAGATATAGCCCCACTCCACAAAGGTGGCAGCAAAGCAGTAGCTAAGAACTATAGACCAATAGCTGTAACGTCCCACATCATAAAAATCTTTGAAAGAGTTCTAAGAAGCAAGATAGCAAACCACCTGGACTCCCAAAAATTGCACAACCCAGGGCAACATGGTTTCAGAGCAGATTGCTCCTGCCTCTCACAACTGCTTGACCACTATGATATGGTCCTAGATGCACTGGAAAACAAACAGAATGCAGATGTAGTATACACAGACTTTGCAAAAGCCTTTGACAAGTGCGACCATGGTGTAATAGCACACAAAATGCGTGCTAAAGGGATAACCGGCAAAGTAGGCAGATGGATCTTCAACTTTCTAACCAATCGCACACAGAGAGTAGTGGTAAACAGAGTTAAATCAGATGCTGCCATAGTGAAGAGCTCTGTCCCACATGACACAGTACTCGCACCTATCCTGTTCCTTGTTCTCATATCAGACATAGACAGAGATGTAAACCACAGCACTGTACCATCTTTTCCAGACGATACTAGGATCTGCATGAGAGTGTCATCCATTGAGGACACTGTTAACCTCCAAGAAGATATAAACCAAGTTTTCCAATGGGCAACAGAGAACAATATGATGTTCAATGAAGACAAATTCCAACTACTCCGTTATGGAAAACTGGAGGAAATAATAACTAGAACTGAGTATACTACAAACTCCAATCACACAATAGAGAGGAAAAGTAATGAGAGACCTGGGAGTGGTAATGTCAGAGGATCTCACCTTCAAGGATCACAACAATGCCACTATCACATCTGATAGGAAACTGATAGGATGGATAATGAGAACATTCAAGACAAGAGATGCTAAGCCAGTGACGATCCTTTTTAAATCACTTGTTCTCTCTAGGCTGGAATACTGCTGTACATTAACATCCCCATTCAAGGCAGGTGAAATTGCAGAACTAGAGAGTGTACAGAGAACCTTTACTGCACGTATAAGTTCCATCAAACACCTTAACTACTGGGAGCGCCTGGAAGCACTTGACTTGTACTCACTAGAGCGCAGGCGAGAGAGATATATCATAATCTACACCTGGAAGATTCTGGAGAGACTGGTCCCTAATATGCACATAGCAATCATTCCATACGAAAGCAAAAGACTTGGCAGGCGATGCAACTTACTCCCAGTGAAAAGTAGGGGCGTCACTGGTACACTAAGAGAAAACGCAATAATTGTCCGGGGCCCAAGACTGTTCAACAGCCTCCCACCAGCAATAAGGAGCATTACGGGAAGACTCCTGGTTGTCTTCAAGAGGGAGCTGGACAGATACCTAAAGACGATGCCGGATGAGCCGGGCTGTAGTTCGTACGTTGGATTGCGTGCGGCCAGCAGTAACAGCCTCGTTGATCAGGCCCTGAGCCACCGGGAGGCCTGGTCGTGGACCGGGCCGCGGGGGCGTTGATCCCCGGAATGCCCTCCAGGTAGACTCCCGGTAGACCCCACACAATACCTACCTGGAGGGTATTCTGTGGATCAACGCCCCCGCGGCCCGGTTCATGACCAGACCTCCCGGCGGATCATTGCCTGATCAACTAGGCTGTTACTGCTGGCTGCACGTAGTCCCACGTACGAACCACAGCCTGGTTGATCCGGCATTGACTTTAGGTATCTGTCCAGCTCCCTTTTGAAGACAACCAGGGGTCTATTGGTAA
>NC_091292.1:1794981-1949981 GCF_038502225.1 Cherax quadricarinatus
GGGAGAGTGATGTTGAGTGTGCACTTTCCCCCGAGGTAAGTGGCAAGTGCCACCACCAGTAATAACATTAATACCTTATAACTAACACTCTCTGTACTCGCTAGTTTGTGTTAGCTGGGGGTCGAGTCATGGTACCCACCTCTTGTGTATACCAACACCCAGTGTATACTGCTTCACACCACCACTCACCTGCTTCACACCACCACTCACCTGCCTCACACCACCACCCACCTGCCTCACACCACCACCCACCTGCCTCACACCACCACCCACCTGCCTCACACCACCACCCACCTGCCTCACACCACCACTCACCTGCTTCACACCACCACTCACCTGCTTCACACCACCACTCACCTGCTTCACACCACCACTCACCTGCTTCACACCACCACTCACCTGCTTCACACCACCACCCACCTGCTTCACACCACCACTCACCTGCTTCACACCACCACTCACCTGCCTCACACCACCACTCACCTGCTTCACACCACCACCCACCTGCTTCACACCATCACCCACCTGCTTCACACCACCACTCACCTGCTTCACACCACCACCCACCTGCTTCACACCATCACCCACCTGCTTCACACCACCACTCACCTGCTTCACACCACCACTCACCTGCTTCACACCATCACCCACCTGCCTCACACCACCACTCACCTGCTTCACACCACCACTCACCTGCTTCACACCACCACTCACCTGCTTCACACCACCACTCACCTGCTTCACACCACCACTCACCTGCTTCACACCACCACTCACCTGCCTCACACCACCACTCACCTGCTTCACACCACCACTCACCTGCCTCACACCACCACTCACCTGCTTCACACCACCACTCACCTGCTTCACACCACCACCCACCTGCTCACACCATCACCCACCTGCCTCACACCATCACCCACCTGCTTCACACCATCACCCACCTGCTTCACACCATCACTCACCTGCTTCACACCACCACTCACCTGCTTCACACCATCACCCACCTGCCTCACACCACCACTCACCTGCTTCACACCACCACTCACCTGCTTCACACCACCACTCACCTGCTTCACACCACCACTCACCTGCTTCACACCACCACTCACCTGCTTCACACCACCACTCACCTGCTTCACACCACCACCCACCTGCTCACACCATCACCCACCTGCCTCACACCATCACCCACCTGCTTCACACCATCACTCACCTGCTTCACACCACCACTCACCTGCTTCACACCACCACTCACCTGCTTCACACCACCACTCACCTGCTTCACACCACCACCCACCTGCTTCACACCATCACCCACCTGCTTCACACCACCACTCACCTGCTTCACATCACCACTCACCTGCTTCACACCACCACTCACCTGCTTCACACCACCACTCACCTGCTTCACACCATCACCCACCTGCTTCACACCACCACTCACCTGCTTCACACCACCACTCACCTGCTTCACACCATCACCCACCTGCTTCACACCACCACTCACCTGCTTCACACCACCACTCACCTGCTTCACACCACCACGCACCTGCTTCACACCACCACTCACCTGCTTCACACCACCACTCACCTGCTTCACACCACCACTCACCTGCTTCACACCATCACCCACCTGCTTCACACCACCACTCACCTGCTTCACACCACCACTCACCTGCTTCACACCATCACCCACCTGCTTCACACCACCACTCACCTGCTTCACACCACCACTCACCTGCTTCACACCACCACTCACCTGCTTCACACCACCACTCACCTGCTTCACACCACCACTCACCTGCTTCACACCATCACCCACCTGCTTCACACCACCACTCACCTGCTTCACACCACCACTCACTTGCTTCACACCACCACTCACCTGCTTCACACCACCACTCACCTGCTTCACACCATCACCCACCTGCTTCACACCACCACTCACTTGCTTCACACCACCACTCACTTGCTTCACACCACCACTCACCTGCTTCACACCACCACTCACCTGCTTCACACCACCACTCACCTGCTTCACACCACCACTCACCTGCTTCACACCACCACTCACCTGCTTCACACCACCACTCACCTGCTTCACACCACCACTCACCTGCTTCACACCATCACCCACCTGCTTCACACCACCACTCACTTGCTTCACACCACCACTCACTTGCTTCACACCATCACCCACCTGCTTCACACCACCACTCACCTGCTTCACACCATCACCCACCTGCTTCACATCACCACTCACCTGCTTCACACCATCACCCACCTGCTTCACACCATCACCCACCTGCTTCACACCACCACTCACCTGCTTCACACCACCACTCACCTGCTTCACACCACCACTCACCTGCTTCACACCACCACTCACCTGCTTCACACCACCACTCACCTGCTTCACACCATCACTCACCTGCTTCACACCACCACTCACCTGCTTCACACCACCACTCACCTGCTTCACACCATCACTCACCTGCTTCACACCATCACTCACCTGCTTCACACCATCACCCACCTGCTTCACACCACCACTCACCTGCTTCACACCACCACTCACCTGCTTCACACCATCACCCACCTGCTTCACACCATCACTCACCTGCTTCACACCATCACCCACCTGCTTCACACCACCACTCACCTGCTTCACACCACCACTCACCTGCTTCACACCATCACTCACCTGCTTCACACCATCACCCACCTGCTTCACACCACCACCCACCTGCTTCACACCACCACCCACCTGCTTCACACCATCACCCACCTGCTTCACACCATCACCCACCTGCTTCACACCATCACCCACCTGCTTCACACCATCACCCACCTGCTTCACACCATCACCCACCTGCTTCACACCATCACTCACCTGCTTCACACCATCACCCACCTGCTTCACACCATCACCCACCTGCTTCACACCATCACCCACCTGCTTCACACCATCACCCACCTGCTTCACACCATCACCCACCTGCTTCACACCATCACCCACCTGCTTCACACCATCACCCACCTGCTTCACACCATCACCCACCTGCTTCACACCATCACCCACCTGCTTCACACCACCACTCACCTGCTTCACATCACCACTCACCTGCTTCACACCATCACCCACCTGCTTCACACCATCACCCACCTGCTTCACACCATCACCCACCTGCTTCACACCATCACCCACCTGCTTCACACCATCACCCACCTGCTTCACACCATCACCCACCTGCTTCACACCATCACCCACCTGCTTCACACCATCACCCACCTGCTTCACACCATCACCCACCTGCTTCACACCATCACTCACCTGCTTCACATCACCACTCACCTGCTTCACACCATCACCCACCTGCTTCACACCATCACCCACCTGCTTCACACCATCACTCACCTGCTTCACATCACCACTCACCTGCTTCACACCATCACCCACCTGCTTCACACCATCACCCACCTGCTTCACACCATCACCCACCTGCTTCACACCATCACCCACCTGCTTCACACCATCACTCACCTGCTTCACACCATCACCCACCTGCTTCACACCATCACCCACCTGCTTCACACCATCACCCACCTGCTTCACACCATCACTCACCTGCTTCACACCATCACCCACCTGCTTCACACCATCACCCACCTGCTTCACACCATCACCCACCTGCTTCACACCATCACCCACCTGCTTCACACCATCACCCACATGCTTCACACCATCACCCACCTGCTTCACACCATCACCCACCTGCTTCACACCATCACTCACCTGCTTCACACCATCACCCACCTGCTTCACACCATCACCCACCTGCTTCACACCATCACCCACCTGCTTCACACCATCACTCACCTGCTTCACACCATCACCCACCTGCTTCACACCATCACCCACCTGCTTCACACCATCACCCACCTGCTTCACACCATCACTCACCTGCTTCACACCATCACCCACCTGCTTCACACCATCACCCACCTGCTTCACACCATCACCCACCTGCTTCACACCATCACCCACCTGCTTCACACCATCACCCACCTGCTTCACACCATCACCCACCTGCTTCACACCATCACCCACCTGCTTCACACCATCACCCACCTGCTTCACACCATCACCCACCTGCTTCACACCATCACCCACCTGCTTCACACCATCACCCACCTGCTTCACACCATCACTCACCTGCTTCACACCATCACTCACCTGCTTCACACCATCACCCACCTGCTTCACACCATCACCCACCTGCTTCACACCATCACTCACCTGCTTCACACCATCACCCACCTGCTTCACACCATCACTCACCTGCTTCACACCATCACCCACCTGCTTCACACCATCACCCACCTGCTTCACACCATCACTCACCTGCTTCACACCATCACTCACCTGCTTCACACCATCACCCACCTGCTTCACACCATCACCCACCTGCTTCACACCATCACCCACCTGCTTCACACCATCACCCACCTGCTTCACACCATCACTCACCTGCTTCACACCATCACCCACCTGCTTCACACCATCACCCACCTGCTTCACACCATCACCCACCTGCTTCACACCATCACTCACCTGCTTCACACCATCACCCACCTGCTTCACACCATCACCCACCTGCTTCACACCATGCTCCACACCATGCTTCACACCATCACCCACCTGCTTCACCGCACCACCCACCTGCTTCACACCATCACCCACCTGCTTCACACCATCACCCACCTGCTTCACACCATCACTCACCTGCTTCACACCATCACCCACACCATCACTCACCTGCTTCACACCATCACCCACCTGCTTCACACCATCACCCACCTGCTTCACACCATCACCCACCTGCTTCACACCATCACCCACCTGCTTCACACCATCACCCACCTGCTTCACACCATCACCCACCTGCTTCACACCATCACCCACCTGCTTCACACCATCACCCACCTGCTTCACACCATCACCCACCTGCTTCACACCATCACTCACCTGCTTCACACCATCACTCACCTGCTTCACACCATCACCCACCTGCTTCACACCATCACCCACCTGCTTCACACCATCACCCACCTGCTTCACACCATCACCCACCTGCTTCACACCATCACCCACCTGCTTCACACCATCACCCACCTGCTTCACACCATCACTCACCTGCTTCACACCATCACCCACCTGCTTCACACCATCACCCACCTGCTTCACACCATCACCCACCTGCTTCACACCATCACCCACCTGCTTCACACCATCACCCACCTGCTTCACACCATCACTCACCTGCTTCACACCATCACCCACCTGCTTCACACCATCACTCACCTGCTTCACACCATCACCCACCTGCTTCACACCATCACCCACCTGCTTCACACCATCACCCACCTGCTTCACACCATCACCCACCTGCTTCACACCATCACCCACCTGCTTCACACCATCACTCCACCTGCTTCACACCATCACCAACCTGCTTCACACCATCACTCACCTGCTTCACACCATCACCCACCTGCACCTGCTTCACACCATCACCCACCTGCTTCACACCATCACCCACCTGCTTCACACCATCACCCACCTGCTTCACACATCACTCACCTGCACCTGCTTCACACCATCACCACCTGCTTCACACTCACTCACCTGCTTCACACCATCACCCACCTGCTTCACACCATCACCCACCTGCTTCACACCACGACCCACCTGCTTCACACCACCACCCACCTGCTTCACACCACCACTCACCTGCTTCACACCACCACTCACCTGCTTCACACCATCACCCACCTGCTTCACACCATCACCCACCTGCTTCACACCATCACCCACCTGCTTCACACCAGCACCCACCTGCACACTGCTTCACACCATCACCCACCTGCTTCACACCATCACCCACCTGCTTCACACCATCACCTTCACACTCACTCACCTGCTTCACACCATCACTGCACCTGCTTCACACCATCACTCACCTGCTTCACACCATCACCCACCTGCTTCACACCATCACCCACCTGCTTCACACCATCACCCACCTGCTTCACACCATCACCCACCTGCTTCACACCATCACTGCACACTGCTTCACACCATCACCCACCTGCTTCACACCATCACCCACCTGCTTCACACCATCACTCACCTGCTTCACACCATCACTCACCTGCTTCACACCATCACCCACCTGCTTCACACCATCACCCACCTGCTTCACACCATCACTCACCTGCTTCACACCATCACCCACCTGCTTCACACCATCACCCACCTGCTTCACACCATCACCCACCTGCTTCACACCATCACCCACCTGCTTCACACCATCACTCACCTGCTTCACACCATCACTCACCTGCTTCACACCATCACCCACCTGCTTCACACCATCATCACCTGCACCTGCTTCACACCATCACGCACCTGCTTCACACCATCACCCACCTGCTTCACACCATCACCCACCTGCTTCACACCATCACCCACCTGCTTCACACCATCACCCACCTGCTTCACACCATCACCCACCTGCTACACACCATCACCCACCTGCTAAACACCATCACCCACCAGCTTCACACCATCACCCACCTGCTTCACACCACCCACCTGCTTCACACCATCACTCACCTGCTTCACACCATCACCCACCTGCTTCACACCATCACCCACCTGCTTCACACCATCACCCCTGCTTCACACCATCACCCACCTGCTTCACACCATCACCCACCTGCTTCACACCATCACCCACCTGCTTCACACCATCACGCACCTGCTTCACACTCACCCACCTGCTTCACACCATCACTCACCTGCTTCACACCATCACTCACCTGCTTCACACCATCACGCACCTGCTTCACACCATCACTCCACACTCACCCACCTGCTTCACACCATCACCCACCTGCTTCACACCATCACCCACCTGCTTCACACCATCACCCACCTGCTTCACACCATCACCCACCTGCTTCACACCATCACTCACCTGCTTCACACCATCACTCACCTGCTTCACACCATCACTCACCTGCTTCACACCATCACTCACCTGCTTCACACCATCACCCACCTGCTTCACATCATCACTCACCTGCTTCACACCATCACTCACCTGCTTCACACCATCACTCACCTGCTTCACACCACCACTCACCTGCTTCACACCATCACCCACCTGCTTCACACCATCACCCACCTGCTTCACACCATCACCCACCTGCTTCACACCACCACTCACCTGCTTCACACCATCACTCACCTGCTTCACACCACCACTCACCTGCTTCACACCATCACCCACCTGCTTCACACCATCACCCACCTGCTTCACATCACCACTCACCTGCTTCACACCACCACTCACCTGCTTCACACCACCACTCACCTGCTTCACACCACCACTCACCTGCTTCACACCACCACTCACCTGCTTCACACCACCACTCACCTGCTTCACACCATCACCCACCTGCTTCACACCATCACTCACCTGCTTCACACCACCACTCACCTGCTTCACACCATCACCCACCTGCTTCACACCATCACCCACCTGCTTCACACCACCACTCACCTGCTTCACACCACCACTCACCTGCTTCACACCACCACTCACCTGCTTCACACCACCACTCACCTGCTTCACACCACCACTCACCTGCTTCACACCACCACTCACCTGCTTCACACCATCACCCACCTGCTTCACACCACCACTCACCTGCTTCACACCATCACTCACCTGCTTCACACCACCACTCACCTGCTTCACACCATCACCCACCTGCTTCACACCATCACCCACCTGCTTCACATCACCACTCACCTGCTTCACACCACCACTCACCTGCTTCACACCACCACTCACCTGCTTCACACCACCACTCACCTGCTTCACACCACCACTCACCTGCTTCACACCACCACTCACCTGCTTCACACCATCACCCACCTGCTTCACACCACCACTCACCTGCTTCACACCACCACTCACCTGCTTCACACCATCACCCACCTGCTTCACACCATCACTCACCTGCTTCACACCACCACTCACCTGCTTCACACCACCACTCACCTGCTTCACACCATCACTCACCTGCTTCACACCACCACTCACCTGCTTCACACCACCACTCACCTGCTTCACACCACCACTCACCTGCTTCACACCACCACTCACCTGCTTCACACCACCACTCACCTGCTTCACACCACCACTCACCTGCTTCACACCACCACTCACCTGCTTCACACCATCACCCACCTGCTTCACACCACCACTCACCTGCTTCACACCACCACTCACCTGCTTCACACCATCACCCACCTGCTTCACACCATCACTCACCTGCTTCACACCACCACTCACCTGCTTCACACCACCACTCACCTGCTTCACACCATCACTCACCTGCTTCACACCACCACTCACCTGCTTCACACCACCACTCACCTGCTTCACACCACCACTCACCTGCTTCACACCACCACTCACCTGCTTCACACCACCACTCACCTGCTTCACACCACCACTCACCTGCTTCACACCACCACTCACCTGCTTCACACCATCACCCACCTGCTTCACACCACCACTCACCTGCTTCACACCATCACTCACCTGCTTCACACCATCACTCACCTGCTTCACACCACCACTCACCTGCTTCACACCACCACTCACCTGCTTCACACCACCACTCACCTGCTTCACACCACCACTCACCTGCTTCACACCATCACTCACCTGCTTCACACCACCACTCACCTGCTTCACACCACCACTCACCTGCTTCACACCATCACTCACCTGCTTCACACCATCACCCACCTGCTTCACACCATCACCCACCTGCTTCACACCACCACTCACCTGCTTCACACCATCACCCACCTGCTTCACACCATCACCCACCTGCTTCACACCATCACCCACCTGCTTCACACCATCACCCACCTGCTTCACACCACCACTCACCTGCTTCACACCACCACTCACCTGCTTCACACCATCACTCACCTGTTTCACACCATCACTCACCTGCTTCACACCACCACTCACCTGCTTCACACCACCACTCACCTGCTTCACACCACCACTCACCTGCTTCACACCATCACTCACCTGCTTCACACCACCACTCACCTGCTTCACACCATCACTCACCTGCTTCACACCACCACTCACCTGCTTCACACCACCACTCACCTGCTTCACACCATCACCCACCTGCTTCACACCATCACCCACCTGCTTCCCACCATCACCCACCTGCTTCACACCATCACCCACACGTAACAATGGTTCTCACTGCTACTTTCACAATGTCAGAAATTTGATTTTCCAGATGGCCTACTGTGTGCCTCCTCCAGTGTTGACTTTCTCTTCCTGACTCTCCCTCCAGTTATCTCCCTGAGTCCCCATTCATCCCCTCCAGTTATCTTCCTGAGTCCCCATTCATCCCCTCCAGTTATCTTCCTGAGTCCCCATTCATCCCCTCCAGTTATCTTCCTGAGTCCCCATTCATCCCCTCCAGTTATCTTCCTGAGTCCCCATTCATCCCCTCCAGTTATCTTCCTGAGTCCCCATTCATCCCCTCCAGTTATCTTCCTGAGTCCCCATTCATCCCCTCCAGTTATCTTCCTGAGTCCCCATTCGCCCCCTCCAGTTATCTCCCTGAGTCCCCATTCACCCCTCCAGTTATCCTCCCCAGTTATCTTCCTGAGTCCCCATTCATCCCCTCCAGTTATCTTCCTGAGTCCCCATTCGCCCCCTCCAGTTATCTCCCTGAGTCCCCATTCACCCCTCCAGTTATCTCCCTGAGTCCCCATTCATCCCCTCCAGTTATCTCCCTGAGTCCCCATTCATCCCCTCCAGTTATCTCTCTGAGTCCCCATTCATCCCCTCCAGTTATCTTCCTGAGTCCCCATTCGCCCCCTCCAGTTATCTCCCTGAGTCCCCATTCACCCCTCCAGTTATCTCCCTGAGTCCCCATTCATCCCCTCCAGTTATCTCCCTGAGTCCCCATTCACCCCCTCCAGTTATCTCCCTGAGTCCCCATTCACCCCCTCCAGTTATCTCCCTGAGTCCCCATTTATCCCCTCCAGTTATCTCCCTGAGTCCCCATTTATCCCCTCCAGTTATCTCCCTGAGTCCCCGTTCACCCCCTCCAGTTATCTCCCTGAGTCCCCATTCACCCCCTCCAGTTATCTCCCTGTAGTCCCCATTTATCCCCTCCAGTTATCTCCCTAGTCCCCATTCCCCACCCCCTCCTCCAGTTATCTCCTGAGTCCCCATTCACCCCCTCCAGTTATCTCCCTGAGTCCCCATTCACCCCCTCCAGTTATCTCCCTGAGTCCCCGTTCATCCCCTCCAGTTATCTCCCTGAGTCCCCATTTATCCCCTCCAGTTATCTCCCTGAGTCCCCATTTATCCCCTCCAGTTATCTCCCTGAGTCCCCATTTATCCCCTCCAGTTATCTCCCTGAGTCCCCATTTATCCCCTCCAGTTATCTCCCTGAGTCCCCATTCACCCCCTCCAGTTATCTCCCTGAGTCCCCATTTATCCCCTCCAGTTATCTCCCTGAGTCCCCATTTATCCCCTCCAGTTATCTCCCTGAGTCCCCGTTCATCCCCTCCAGTTATCTCCCTGTGGCTTGCTGTCAAGCAGTTCATAATATAGAGACATAATATAGAGACATAATATAGAGACATAATATAGAGACATAATATAGAGACATAATATAGAGACATAATATAGAGACATAATATAGAGACATAATATAGAGACATAATATAGAGACATAATATAGAGACATAATATAGAGACATAATATAGAGACATAATATAGAGACATAATATAGAGACATAATGTAAGGAGCATAATATAGAGACATAATATAGAGACATAATATAGAGACATAATATAGAGACATAATATAGAGACATAATATAGAGACATACAAGTCTGGTGTGTAACACAAGACATACACCTCTAGTGTATATCCTGTGTTGCAGCGGTGATGAGAGCAATGGCAAGTATGGTGAGAGCTAAGAAAGTGAAGCTGATGACCCTGGTGGGGGAGAGAGAGAGAGAGAGAGAGAGAGAGAGAGAGAGAGAGAGAGAGAGAGGAGAGAGGAGAGAGAGAGAGAAGAGAGAGAGAGAGAGAGAGAGAGAGAGAGAGAGAGAGAGAGAGAGAGAGAGAGAGAGAGAGAGAGAGAGAGAGAGAGAGAGAGAGAGAGAGAGAGGGAGGTCACAACATGGCTATAAAAATGTTAAGGACAAGTGTTAGTAAGAGTATCTTAGATAGGAGTGTGGAGCCACACATGACTGTTAACACACGGGTAAACCACAGTGATGTCTGGAGTATACCTGGAGGGAGTTCCGGGGGTCAACACCCCCGCGGTCCAGTCGGTGACCAGGCCTCGCAGTGGATCAGGGCCTGATCAACCAGGTTATTACTGCTGGCCGCACGTAAACCGACGTACGAACCACAGCCTGGCTGTTCGGGTATTGACTTCAGGTGGTTGTCCAGGACAGTCTTGCAGACAGCCAGGGTCTTGCAGACAGCCAGGGTCTTGCAGACAGCCAGGGTTTTGCAGACAGCCAGGGTCTTGCAGATAGTCAGGGTCTTGCAGACAGCCAGGGTCTTGCAGACAGCCAGGGTCTTGCAGACAGCCAGGGTCTTGCAGACAGCCAGGGTCTTGCAGACAGCCAGGGTCTTGCAGACAGCCAGAGTCTTGCAGACAGCCAGGATCTTGCAGACAGCCAGGGTCTTGCAGACAGCCAGGGTCTTGCAGACAGCCAGGGTCTTGCAGACAGCCAGGGTCTTGCAGACAGCCAGGGTCTTGCAGACAGCCAGGGTCTTGCAGACAGCCAGGGTCTTGCAGACAGCCAGGGTCTTGCAGACAGCCAGGGTCTTGCAGACAGCCAGGGTCTTGCAGACAGCCAGGGTCTTGCAGACAGCCAGGGTCTTGCAGACAGCCAGGGTCTTGCAGACAGCCAGGGTCTTGCAGACAGCCAGGGTCTTGCAGACAGCCAGGGTCTTGCAGACAGCCAGGGTCTTGCAGATAGCCAGGGTCTTGCAGACAGCCAGGGTCTTGCAGACAGTGAGGGTCTTGCAGACAGCCAGGGTCTTGCAGACAGCCAGGGTCTTGCAGACAGTCAGGGTCTTGCAGACAGCCAGGGTCTTGCAGACAGCCAGGGTCTTGCAGACAGCCAGGGTCTTGCAGACAGCCAGGGTCCTGCAGACAGCCAGGGTCCTGCAGACAGCCAGGGTCTTGCAGACAGCCAGGGTCTTGCAGACAGCCAGGGTCTTGCAGACAGCCAGGGTCTTGCAGACAGCCAGGGTCTTGCAGACAGCCAGGGTCTTGCAGACAGCCAGGGTCTTGCAGACAGCCAGAGTCTTGCAGACAGCCAGGGTCTTGCAGACAGCCAGGGTCTTGCAGACAGCCAGGGGTCTGTTGGTAATCCCCTTCTGTCTTCTGGGAGGCTGTTGAACTATATTATTCCTGTCTAGGTGGTAGGGGTGACTCGACCCCCGACTAACACAACTTGGTAAGCACACGTGACCACCACTCACCGTGATGCCGAAAAATCTCACATTATCAGTATTATATATGAGAAAAATATAGTGTGCACGCCAGAAGCAGTGTTATCAACGTTGTGCACGCCACAACCTCAGTGTTGCCAACACTGTTATTAGTAATGTTACGGTTGAATTATTGTAGAGCACATGACCTGTGACCAGTAAGACCTGTGACCAGTAAGACCAGTAACATCTGTGAGACCTGTGCCCAGTAAGACCTGTGACCAGTAAAATCTGAGACCTGTGACCAGTGAGACCTGTTCCCAGTAAGACCTGTGACCAGTAAAATATGTGAGACCTGTGACCAGTGAGACCTGTGCCCAGTAAGACCTGTGACCAGTAAAATCTGAGACCTGTGACCAGTGAGACTTGTGCCCAGCAAGACCTGTGACCAGTAAAATCTGACACCTGTGACCAGTGAGACCTGTGCCCAGTAAGACCTGTGACCAGTAAAATCAGAGACCTGTGACCAGTGAGACTTGTGCCCAGCAAGACCTGTGACCAGTAAAATCTGAGACCTGTGACCAGTGAGACCTGTGCCCAGTAAGACCTGTGACCAGTAAAATCAGAGACCTGTGCCCAGTAAGACCTGTGTCCAGTAAGACCTGTGACCTGTGAGAGAGGAGGTACACAGGTTGAGACACTGAAGATGTCTTTAAGATGGAGATGCAGTATAATGAGATCCTTTATTAACAACGTTTCGCACACAGAGTGTGCGAAACATTCTTAATAATGACATTATACTACACGTCTCTCTCTCCAGGGTGTTGTATTGTGTGATGATGACTTGTGTCACTATCAAAGATGATGACTTGTGTCACTATCAAATATGATGACTTATGTCACTATCAAAGATGATGACTTATGTCACTATCAAATATGATGACTTATGTCACTATCAAAGATGATGACTTATGTCACTATCAAAGATGATGACTTATGTCACTATCAAAGATGATGACTTGTGTCACTATCAAAGATGATGACTTATGTCACTATCAAAGATGATGACTTATGTCACTATCAAAGATGATGACTTATGTCACTATCAAAGATGATGACTTATGTCACTATCAAAGATGATGACTTATGTCACTATCAAAGATGATGACTTATGTCACTATCAAAGATGATGACTTATGTCACTATCAAAGATGATGACTTATGTCACTATCAAAGATGATGACTTATGTCACTATCAAAGATGATGACTTATGTCACTATCAAAGATGATGACTTATGTCACTATCAAAGATGATGACTTATGTCACTATCAAAGATGATGACTTGTGTCACTATCAAAGATGATGACTTATGTCACTATCAAAGATGATGACTTATGTCACTATCAAAGATGATAACTTATGTCACTATCAAAGATGATGACTTATGTCACTATCAAAGATGATGACTTGTGTCACTATCAAAGATGATGACTTGTGTCACTATCAAAGATGATGACTTATGTCACTATCAAAGATGATGACTTGTGTCACTATCAAAGATGATGACTTATGTCACTATCAAAGATGATGACTTATGTCACTATCAAAGATGATGACTTATGTCACTATCAAAGATGATGACTTGTGTCACTATCAAAGATGATGACTTATGTCACTATCAAAGATGATGACTTATGTCACTATCAAAGATGATGACTTATGTCACTATCAAAGATGATGACTTATGTCACTATCAAAGATGATGACTTATGTCACTATCAAAGATGATGACTTATGTCACTATCAAAGATGATGACTTATGTCATTATCAAAGATGATGACTTATGTCACTATCAAAGATGATGACTTATGTCACTATCAAAGATGATGACTTATGTCACTATCAAAGATGATGATAACTTTGACCTTGATGAACTGCTTACTGAACCACAAGTGTGGTGACACTTACCCTCAAGTAACAAGTGTGGTGACACTTACCCTCAAGTAACAAGTGTGGTGACACTTACCCTCAAGTAACAAGTGTGGTGACACTTACCCTCAAGTAACAAGTGTGGTGACACTTACCCTCAAGTAACAAGTGTGGTGACACTTACCCTCAAGTAACAAGTGTCGTAGAGTAACAGTAAGTGTCTCTCCCTCAGGTAAGTGTGATGACACTCTCAGAGATATCTCTTTCCCACAAACACCATGATAGTTCATCAGTCTGCCACTGTGGAACACTGCCAGTGTGATAGTTCATCAGTCTGCCACTGTGGAACACTGCCAGTGTGATAGTTCATCAGTCTGCCACTGTGGAACACTACCAGTGTGATAGTTCATCAGTCTGCCACTGCAGAACACTACCAGTGTGATAGTTCATCAGTCTGCCACTGTGGAACACTACCAGTGTGATAGTTCATCAGTCTGCCACTGTGGAACACTACCAGTGTGATAGTTCATCAGTCTGCCACTGTGGAACACTGCCAGTGTGATAGTTCATCAGTCTGCCACTGTGGAACACTGCCAGTGTGATAGTTCATCAGTCTGCCACTGTGGAACACTACCAGTGTGATAGTTCATCAGTCTGCCACTGTGGAACACTGCCAGTGTGATAGTTCATCAGTCTGCCACTGTGGAACACTACCAGTGTGATAGTTCATCAGTCTGCCACTGTGGAACACTACCAGTGTGATAGTTCATCAGTCTGCCACTGGGGAACACTAATAGTGTGATAGTTCATCAGTCTGCCACTGTGGAACACTACCAGTGTGATAGTTCATCAATCTGCCACTGTGGAACACTACCAGTGTGATAGTTCATCAGTCTGCCACTGTGGAACACTACCAGTGTGATAGTTCATAAGTCTGCCACTGTGGAACACTACCAGTGTGATAGTTCATCAGTCTGCCACTGTGGAACACTGCCAGTGTGATAGTTCATCAGTCTGCCACTGTGGAACACTACCAGTGTGATAGTTCATCAATCTGCCACTGTGGAACACTACCAGTGTGATAGTTCATCAGTCTGCCACTGTGGAACACTACCAGTGTGATAGTTCATCAGTCTGCCACTGTGGAACACTACCAGTGTGATAGTTCATCAGTCCGCCACTGTGGAACACTACCAGTGTGATAGTTCATCAGTCCGCCACTGTGGAACACTACCAGTGTGATAGTTCATCAGTCTGCCACTGTGGAACACTACCAGTGTGATAGTTCATCAGTCTGCCACAGTGGAACACTACCAGTGTGATAGTTCATCAGTCCGCCACTGTGGAACACTACCAGTGTGATAGTTCATCAGTCTGCCACTGCAGAACACTACCAGTGTGATAGTTCATCAGTCTGCCACTGTGGAACACTGCCAGTGTGATAGTTCATCAGTCTGCCACTGTGGAACACTACCAGTGTGATAGTTCATCAGTCCGCCACTGTGGAACACTGCCAGTGTGATAGTTCATCAGTCTGCCACTGTGGAACACTACCAGTGTGATAGTTCATCAGTCTGCCACTGTGGAGCACTAATAGTGTGATAGTTCATCAGTCTGCCACTGTGGAACACTACCAGTGTGATAGTTCATCAGTCTGCCACTGTGGAACAATACCAGTGTGATAGTTCATCAGTCTGCCACTGTGGAACACTACCAGTGTGATAGTTCATCAGTCTGCCACTGTGGAACACTACCAGTGTGATAGTTCATCAGTCTGCCACTGTGGAACACTGCCAGTGTGATAGTTCATCAGTCTGCCACTGTGGAACACTGCCAGTGTGATAGTTCATCAGTCTGCCACTGTGGAACACTGCCAGTGTGATAGTTCATCAGTCTGCCACTGTGATAGTTCATCAGTCTGCCACTGTGGAACACTGCCAGTGTCATAGTTCATCAGTCTGCCACGGTGGAACACTACCAGTGTGATAGTTCATCAGTCTGCCACTGTGTGTGAACACTGCCAGTGTGATAGTTCATCAGTCTGCCACTGTGGAACACTACCAGTGTGATAGTTCATCAGTCTGCCACTGTGGAACACTACCAGTGTGATAGTTCATCAGTCTGCCACTGTGGAACACTGCCAGTGTGATAGTTCATCAGTCTGCCACTGTGGAACACTGCCAGTGTGATAGTTCATCAGTCTGCCACTGTGGAACACTACCAGTGTGATAGTTCATCAGTCTGCCACTGTGGAACACTACCAGTGTGATAGTTCATCAGTCTGCCACTGTGGAACACTACCAGTGTGATAGTTCATCAGTCTGCCACTGTGGAACACTACCAGTGTGATAGTTCATCAGTCTGCCACTGTGGAACACTACCAGTGTGATAGTTCATCAGTCTGCCACTGTGGAACACTACCAGTGTGATAGTTCATCAGTCTGCCACTGTGGAACACTACCAGTGTGATAGTTCATCAGTCTGCCACTGTGGAACACTACCAGTGTGATAGTTCATCAGTCTGCCACTGTGGAACACTACCAGTGTGATAGTTCATCAGTCTGCCACTGTGGAACACTACCAGTGTGATAGTTCATCAGTCTGCCACTGTGGAACACTACCAGTGTGATAGTTCATCAGTCTGCCACTGTGGAACACTACCAGTGTGATAGTTCATCAGTCTGCCACTGTGGAACACTACCAGTGTGATAGTTCATCAGTCTGCCACTGTGGAACACTACCAGTGTGATAGTTCATCAGTCTGCCACTGTGGAACACTACCAGTGTGATAGTTCATCAGTCTGCCACTGTGGAACACTACCAGTGTGATAGTTCATCAGTCTGCCACTGTGGAACACTACCAGTGTGATAGTTCATCAGTCTGCCACTGTGGAACACTACCAGTGTGATAGTTCATCAGTCTGCCACTGTGGAACACTACCAGTGTGATAGTTCATCAGTCTGCCACTGTGGAACACTACCAGTGTGATAGTTCATCAGTCTGCCACTGTGGAACACTACCAGTGTGATAGTTCATCAGTCTGCCACTGTGGAACACTACCAGTGTGATAGTTCATCAGTCTGCCACTGTGGAACACTACCAGTGTGATAGTTCATCAGTCTGCCACTGTGGAACACTACCAGTGTGATAGTTCATCAGTCCGCCACTGTGGAACACTACCAGTGTGATAGTTCATCAGTCCGCCACTGTGGAACACAACCAGTGTGATAGTTCATCAGTCTGCCACTGTGGAACACTACCAGTGTGATAGTTCATCAGTCTGCCACTGTGGAACACTGCCAGTGTGATAGTTCATCAGTCTGCCACTGTGGAACACTACCAGTGTGATAGTTCATCAGTCTGCCACTGTGGAACACTACCAGTGTGATAGTTCATCAGTCTGCCACTGTGGAACACTACCAGTGTGATAGTTCATCAGTCTGCCACTGTGGAACACTACCAGTGTGATAGTTCATCAGTCTGCCACTGTGGAACAATACCAGTGTGATAGTTCATCAGTCTGCCACTGTGGAACACTACCAGTGTGATAGTTCATCAGTCTGCCACTGTGGAACACTGCCAGTGTGATAGTTCATCAGTCTGCCACTGTGGAACACTGCCAGTGTGATAGTTCATCAGTCTGCCACTGTGGAACACTGCCAGTGTGATAGTTCATCAGTCTGCCACTGTGGAACACTACCAGTGTGATAGTTCATCAGTCTGCCACTGTGGAACACTACCAGTGTGATAGTTCATCAGTCTGCCACTGTGGAACACTACCAGTGTGATAGTTCATCAGTCTGCCACTGTGGAACACTACCAGTGTGATAGTTCATCAGTCTGCCACTGTGGAACACTACCAGTGTGATAGTTCATCAGTCTGCCACTGTGGAACACTACCAGTGTGATAGTTCATCAGTCTGCCACTGTGGAACACTACCAGTGTGATAGTTCATCAGTCTGCCACTGTGGAACACTACCAGTGTGATAGTTCATCAGTCTGCCACTGTGGAACACTACCAGTGTGATAGTTCATCAGTCTGCCACTGTGGAACACTACCAGTGTGATAGTTCATCAGTCTGCCACTGTGGAACACTACCAGTGTGATAGTTCATCAGTCTGCCACTGTGGAACACTGCCAGTGTGATAGTTCATCAGTCTGCCACTGTGGAACACTGCCAGTGTGATAGTTCATCAGTCTGCCACTGTGGAACACTGCCAGTGTGATAGTTCATCAGTCTGCCACTGTGGAACACTACCAGTGTGATAGTTCATCAGTCTTTCACTGTGGAACACTACCAGTGTGATAGTTCATCAGTCTGCCACTGTGGAACACTGCCAGTGTGATAGTTCATCAGTCTGCCACTGTGGAACACTACCAGTGTGATAGTTCATCAGTCTGCCACTGTGGAACACTACCAGTGTGATAGTTCATCAGTCTGCCACTGTGGAACACTACCAGTGTGATAGTTCATCAGTCTGCCACTGTGGAACACTACCAGTGTGATAGTTCATCAGTCTGCCACTGTGGAACACTACCAGTGTGATAGTTCATCAGTCTGCCACTGTGGAACACTACCAGTGTGATAGTTCATCAGTCCGCCACTGTGGAACACTACCAGTGTGATAGTTCATCAGTCCGCCACTGTGGAACACTACCAGTGTGATAGTTCATCAGTCCGCCACTGTGGAACACTACCAGTGTGATAGTTCATCAGTCCGCCACTGTGGAACACTACCAGTGTGATAGTTCATCAGTCTGCCACTGTGGAACACTGCCAGTGTGATAGTTCATCAGTGTGGAACACTACCAGTGTGATAGTTCATCAGTCTGCCACTGTGGAACACTACCAGTGTGATAGTTCATCAGTCCGCCACTGTGGAACACTACCAGTGTGATAGTTCATCAGTCTGCCACTGTGGAACACTACCAGTGTGATAGTTCATCAGTCTGCCACTGTGGAACACTACCAGTGTGATAGCTCATCAGTTTGCCACTGTGGAACACTACCAGTGTGATAGTTCATCAGTCTGCCACTGTGGAACACTACCAGTGTGATAGTTCATCAGTCTGCCACTGTGGAACACTACCAGTGTGATAGTTCATCAGTCCGCCACTGTGGAACACTACCAGTGTGGAACACTACCAGTGTGATAGTTCATCAGTCCGCCACTGTGGAACACTACCAGTGTGATAGTTCATCAGTCTGCCACTGTGGAACACTACCAGTGTGATAGTTCATCAGTCTGCCACTGTGGAACACTACCAGTGTGATAGTTCATCAGTCTGCCACTGTGGAACACTACCAGTGTGATAGTTCATCAGTCTGCCACTGTGGAACACTACCAGTGTGATAGTTCATCAGTCTGCCACTGTAGAACACTACCAGTGTGATAGTTCAGCAGTCTGCCACTGTAGAACACTACCAGTGTGATAGTTCATCAGTCTGCCACTGCAGAACACTACTAGTGTGATAGTTCATCAGTCTGCCACTGCAGAACACTACCAGTGTGACAGTTCATCAGTCTGCCACTGCAGAACACTACTAGTGTAACAGTTCATCAGTCTGCCACTGCAGAACACTACTAGTGTGATAGTTCATCAGTCTGCCACTGCAGAACACTACCAGTGTAACAGTTCATCAGTGTGCCACTGCAGAACAGTACTAGTGTGATAGTTCATCAGTCTGCCACTGCAGAACACTACTAGTGTGATAGTTCATCAGTCTGCCACTGCAGAACACTACCAGTGTAACAGTTCATCAGTCTGCCACTGCAGAACACTACTAGTGTGATAGTTCATCAGTCTGCCACTGCAGAACACTACTAGTGTGATAGTTCATCAGTCTGCCACTGCAGAACACTACTAGTGCAAAAGTTCATCAGTCTGCCACTGCAGAACAGTACTAGTGTGATAGTTCATCAGTCTGCCACTGCAGAACACTACTAGTGTGACAGTTCATCAGTCTGCCACTGCAGAACAGTACTAGTGTGATAGTTCATCAGTCTGCCACTGCAGAACACTACTAGTGTGACAGTTCATCAGTCTGCCACTGCAGAACAGTACTAGTGTGATAGTTCATCAGTCTGCCACTGCAGAACACTACTAGTGTGATAGTTCATCAGTCTGCCACTGTGGAACACTACCAGTGTGATAGTTCATCAGTCTGCCACTGTAGAAAACTACCAGTGTGATAGTTCATCAGTCTGCCACTGCAGAACACTACCAGTGTGATAGTTCATCAGTCTGCCACTGTGGAACACTACCAGTGTGATAGTTCATCAGTCTGCCACTGTGGAACACTACCAGTGTGATAGTTCATCAGTCTGCCACTGTGGAACACTACCAGTGTGATAGTTCATCAGTCTGCCACTGTAGAACACTACCAGTGTGATAGTTCATCAGTCTGCCACTGTAGAACACTACCAGTGTGATAGTTCATCAGTCTGCCACTGTAGAACACTACCAGTGTGATAGTTCATCAGTCTGCCACTGTAGAACACTACCAGTGTGACAGTTCATCAATCTGCCACTGCAGAACACTACTAGTGTGATAGTTCATCAGTCTGCCACTGAAGAACACTACCAGTGTGACAGTTCATCAATCTGCCACTGCAGAACACTACCAGTGTGACAGTTCATCAATCTGCCACTGCAGAACACTACCAGTGTGACAGTTCATCAGTCTGCCACTGCAGAACACTACCAGTGTGATAGTTCATCAATCTGCCACTGCAGAACACTACCAGTGTGACAGTTCATCAATCTGCCACTGCAGAACACTACCAGTGTGACAGTTCATCAGTCTGCCACTGCAGAACACTACCAGTGTGACAGTTCATCAGTCTGCCACTGCAGAACACTACCAGTGTGACAGTTCATCAATCTGCCACTGCAGAACACTACCAGTGTGACAGATCATCAGTCTGCCACTGCAGAACACTACCAGTGTGACAGTTCATCAGTCTGCCACTGCAGAACACTACCAGTGTGATAGTTCATCAGTCTGCCACTGCAGAACACTACCAGTGTGACAGTTCATCAGTCTCCCACTGCAGAACACTTCCAGTGTGATAGTTCATCAGTCTGCCACTGCAGAACACTACCAGTGTGACAGTTCATCAGTCTGCCACTGCAGAACACTACCAGTGTGACAGTTCATCAATCTGCCACTGCAGAACACTTTCAGTGTGACAGTTCATCAGTCTGCCACTGCAGAACACTACTAGTGTGATAGTTCATCAGTCTGCCACTGCAGAACACTACTAGTGTGATAGTCCATCAATCTGCCACTGCAGAACACTACCAGTGTGATAGTCCATCAATCTGCCACTGCAGAACACTACCAGTGTGACAGTTCATCAGTCTGCCACTGCAGAACACTACTAGTGTGACAGTTCATCAGTCTGCCACTGCAAAACACTACTAGTGTGACAGTTCATCAGTCTGCCACTGCAGAACACTACTAGTGTGACAGTTCATCAGTCTGCCAGTGCAGAACACTACCAGTGTGACAGTTCATCAATCTGCCACTGCAGAACACTACCAGTGTGATAGTTCATCAGTCTGCCACTGCAGAACACTACTAGTGTGACAGTTCATCAGTCTGGCACTGCAGAACACTATCAGTGTGACAGTTCATCAGTCTGCCACTGTAGAACACTACTAGTGTGACAGTTCATCAGTCTGCCACTGCAGAACACTACTAGTGTGACAGTTCATCAGTCTGCCACTGTAGAACACTACCAGTGTGACAGTTCATCAGTCTGCCACTGTAGAACACTACTAGTGTGATAGTTCATCAGTCTGCCACTGCAGAGCACTACCAGTGTGACAGTTCATCACTCTGCCACTGCAGAACACTACTAGTGTGACAGTTCATCAGTCTGCCACTGTAGAACACTACCAGTGTGATAGTTCATCAGTCTGCCACTGCAGAACACTACCAGTGTGACAGTTCATCAGTCTGCCACTGCAGAACACTACCAGTGTGACAGTTCATCAATCTGCCACTGCAGAACACTACCAGTGTGACAGTTCATCAGTCTGCCACTGTAGAACACTACTAGTGTGATAGTTCATCAGTCTGCCACTGCAGAACACTACTAGTGTGATAGTTCATCAGTCTGCCACTGTGGAACACTACCAGTGTGATAGTTCATCAGTCTGCCACTGTAGAAAACTACCAGTGTGATAGTTCATCAGTCTGCCACTGCAGAACACTACCAGTGTGATAGTTCATCAGTCTGCCACTGTGGAACACTACCAGTGTGATAGTTCATCAGTCTGCCACTGTGGAACACTACCAGTGTGATAGTTCATCAGTCTGCCACTGTGGAACACTACCAGTGTGATAGTTCATCAGTCTGCCACTGTAGAACACTACCAGTGTGATAGTTCATCAGTCTGCCACTGTAGAACACTACCAGTGTGATAGTTCATCAGTCTGCCACTGTAGAACACTACCAGTGTGATAGTTCATCAGTCTGCCACTGTAGAACACTACCAGTGTGACAGTTCATCAATCTGCCACTGCAGAACACTACTAGTGTGATAGTTCATCAGTCTGCCACTGAAGAACACTACCAGTGTGACAGTTCATCAATCTGCCACTGCAGAACACTACCAGTGTGACAGTTCATCAATCTGCCACTGCAGAACACTACCAGTGTGACAGTTCATCAGTCTGCCACTACAGAACACTACCAGTGTGACAGTTCATCAATCTGCCACTGCAGAACACTACCAGTGTGACAGTTCATCAATCTGCCACTGCAGAACACTACCAGTGTGACAGTTCATCAGTCTGCCACTGCAGAACACTACCAGTGTGACAGTTCATCAGTCTGCCACTGCAGAACACTAGCAGTGTGACAGTTCATCAATCTGCCACTGCAGAACACTACCAGTGTGACAGATCATCAGTCTGCCACTGCAGAACACTACCAGTGTGACAGTTCATCAGTCTGCCACTGCAGAACACTACCAGTGTGATAGTTCATCAGTCTGCCACTGCAGAACACTACCAGTGTGACAGTTCATCAGTCTCCCACTGCAGAACACTTCCAGTGTGATAGTTCATCAGTCTGCCACTGCAGAACACTACCAGTGTGACAGTTCATCAGTCTGCCACTGTAGAACACTACCAGTGTGATAGTTCATCAGTCTGCCACTGTAGAACACTACCAGTGTGACAGTTCATCAATCTGCCACTGCAGAACACTACTAGTGTGATAGTTCATCAGTCTGCCACTGAAGAACACTACCAGTGTGACAGTTCATCAATCTGCCACTGCAGAACACTACCAGTGTGACAGTTCATCAATCTGCCACTGCAGAACACTACCAGTGTGACAGTTCATCAGTCTGCCACTGCAGAACACTACCAGTGTGACAGTTCATCAATCTGCCACTGCAGAACACTACCAGTGTGATAGTTCATCAGTCTGCCACTGCAGAACACTACCAGTGTGACAGTTCATCAGTCTCCCACTGCAGAACACTTCCAGTGTGATAGTTCATCAGTCTGCCACTGCAGAACACTACCAGTGTGACAGTTCATCAGTCTGCCACTGCAGAACACTACCAGTGTGACAGTTCATCAATCTGCCACTGCAGAACACTTTCAGTGTGACAGTTCATCAGTCTGCCACTGCAGAACACTACTAGTGTGATAGTTCATCAGTCTGCCACTGCAGAACACTACTAGTGTGATAGTTCATCAATCTGCCACTGCAGAACACTACCAGTGTGATAGTCCATCAATCTGCCACTGCAGAACACTACCAGTGTGACAGTTCATCAGTCTGCCACTGCAGAACACTACTAGTGTGACAGTTCATCAGTCTGCCACTGCAAAACACTACTAGTGTGACAGTTCATCAGTCTGCCACTGCAGAACACTACTAGTGTGACAGTTCATCAGTCTGCCAGTGCAGAACACTACCAGTGTGACAGTTCATCAATCTGCCACTGCAGAACACTACCAGTGTGATAGTTCATCAGTCTGCCACTGCAGAACACTACTAGTGTGACAGTTCATCAGTCTGGCACTGCAGAACACTACCAGTGTGACAGTTCATCAGTCTGCCACTGTAGAACACTACTAGTGTGACAGTTCATCAGTCTGCCACTGCAGAACACTACTAGTGTGACAGTTCATCAGTCTGCCACTGCAGAGCACTACCAGTGTGACAGTTCATCAGTCTGCCACTGCAGAACACTACGAGTGTGACAGTTCATCAGTCTGCCACTGTAGAACACTACCAGTGTGATAGTTCATCAGTCTGCCACTGCAGAACACTACCAGTGTGACAGTTCATCAGTCTGCCACTGCAGAACACTACCAGTGTGACAGTTCATCAATCTGCCACTGCAGAACACTACCAGTGTGACAGTTCATCAGTCTGCCACTGTAGAACACTACTAGTGTGATAGTTCATCAGTCTGCCACTGCAGAACACTACCTGTGTGATAGTTCATCAGTCTGCCACTGTGGAACACTACCAGTGTGATAGTTCATCAGTCTGCCATTGTAGAACCCTACCAGTGTGATAGTTCATCAGTCTGCCACTGCAGAACACTACCAGTGTGATAGTTCATCAGTCTGCCACTGTGGAACACTGCCAGTGTGATAGTTCATCAGTCTGCCACTGTGGAACACTACCAGTGTGATAGTTCATCAGTCTGCCACTGTGGAACACTACCAGGAACACTACCAGTGTGATAGTTCATCAGTCTGCCACTGTGGAACACTACCAGTGTGATAGTTCATCAGTCTGCCACTGTAGAACACTACCAGTGTGACAGTTCATCAATCTGCCACTGCAGAACACTACTAGTGTGATAGTTCATCAGTCTGCCACTGAAGAACACTACCAGTGTGACAGTTCATCAATCTGCCACTGCAGAACACTACCAGTGTGACAGTTCATTAATCTGCCACTGCAGAACACTACCAGTGTGACAGTTCATCAGTCTGCCACTGCAGAACACTACCAGTGTGACAGTTCATCAATCTGCCACTGCAGAACACTACCAGTGTGATAGTTCATCAGTCTGCCACTGCAGAACACTACCAGTGTGACAGTTCATCAGTCTCCCACTGCAGAACACTTCCAGTGTGATAGTTCATCAGTCTGCCACTGCAGAACACTACCAGTGTGACAGTTCATCAGTCTGCCACTGCAGAACACTACCAGTGTGACAGTTCATCAATCTGCCACTGCAGAACACTTTCAGTGTGACAGTTCATCAGTCTGCCACTGCAGAACACTACTAGTGTGATAGTTCATCAGTCTGCCACTGCAGAACACTACTAGTGTGATAGTTCATCAATCTGCCACTGCAGAACACTACCAGTGTGATAGTCCATCAATCTGCCACTGCAGAACACTACCAGTGTGACAGTTCATCAGTCTGCCACTGCAGAACACTACTAGTGTGACAGTTCATCAGTCTGCCACTGCAAAACACTACTAGTGTGACAGTTCATCAGTCTGCCACTGCAGAACACTACTAGTGTGACAGTTCATCAGTCTGCCAGTGCAGAACACTACCAGTGTGACAGTTCATCAATCTGCCACTGCAGAACACTACCAGTGTGATAGTTCATCTGTCTGCCACTGCAGAACACTACTAGTGTGACAGTTCATCAGTCTGGCACTGCAGAACACTACCAGTGTGACAGTTCATCAGTCTGCCACTGTAGAACACTACTAGTGTGACAGTTCATCAGTCTGCCACTGCAGAACACTACTAGTGTGACAGTTCATCAGTCTGCCACTGTAGAACACTACCAGTGTGACAGTTCATCAGTCTGCCACTGTAGAACACTACTAGTGTGATAGTTCATCAGTCTGCCACTGCAGAGCACTACCAGTGTGACAGTTCATCAGTCTGCCACTGCAGAACACTACTAGTGTGACAGTTCATCAGTCTGCCACTGTAGAACACTACCAGTGTGATAGTTCATCAGTCTGCCACTGCAGAACACTACCAGTGTGACAGTTCATCAGTCTGCCACTGCAGAACACTACCAGTGTGACAGTTCATCAATCTGCCACTGCAGAACACTACCAGTGTGACAGTTCATCAGTCTGCCACTGTAGAACACTACTAGTGTGATAGTTCATCAGTCTGCCACTGCAGAACTCTACCTGTGTGATAGTTCATCAGTCTGCCACTGTGGAACACTACCAGTGTGATAGTTCATCAGTCTGCCATTGTAGAACCCTACCAGTGTGATAGTTCATCAGTCTGCCACTGCAGAACACTACCAGTGTGATAGTTCATCAGTCTGCCACTGTAGAACACTACCAGTGTGATAGTTCATCAGTCTGCCACTGCATAACACTACCAGTGTGATAGTTCATCAGTCTGCCACTGTAGAACACTACTAGTGTGATAGTTCATCAGTCTGCCACTGCAGAACACTACCAGTGTGACAGTTCATCAGTCTGCCACTGTAGAACACTACTAGTGTGATAGTTCATCAGTCTGCCACTGCAGAACACTACCAGTGTGATAGTTCATCAGTCTGCCACTGTAGAACACTACTAGTGTGATAGTTCATCAGTCTGCCACTGCAGAACACTACCAGTGTGACAGTTCATCAGTCTGCCACTGCAGAACACTACCAGTGTGACAGTTCATCAGTCTGCCACTGCAGAACACTACCAGTGTGACAGTTCATCAATCTGCCACTGTGGAACACTACCAGTGTGATAGTTCATCAGTCTGCCACTGTAGAACACTACCAGTGTGATAGTTCATCAGTCTGCCACTGCAGAACACTACCAGTGTGATAGTTCATCAGTCTGCCACTGTGGAACACTACCAGTGTGATAGTTCATCAGTCTGCCACTGTGGAACACTACCAGTGTGATAGTTCATCAGTCTGCCACTGTGGAACACTACCAGTGTGATAGTTCATCAGTCTGCCACTGCAGAACACTACCAGTGTGACAGTTCATCAGTCTGCCACTGCAGAACATTACCAGTGTGACAGTTCATCAGTCTGCCACTGTGGAACACTACCAGTGTGATAGTTCATCAGTCTGCCACTGTGGAACAATGTAATAAGAGGTGGAAGACATCGCAACCACCGTAATAGTGAACAAACATATTTGACATTAATCAACGAAGATAACACTCACATAATTCTGTTGATGCAACTGTAAATAAGTAACGAAACACACAATGTCTTCCTAGTGAGTGTAAATACAGTAGCTGATGTTAGTGTAGTGCGAGAGTTGGTGTAGCGCTGTAGTACCTGCTGACCTCGCTCAATAATCTTCCCTAGGGCGGCTGTGACAGGTCACTGAGGCGGTACAATACCATCCACTTGTCTGGTGCTTGCCTGGTCAACCAGGCTGTTACTGCTGGCGAGCACTGGCCCACGTATCAATCACAGCCTGGTTGATCTAGTTCTTGGTGGAGGTACTTGTCTGGTTTCCTCTTGAAGACTTCTACACTTCCAGCAGTGTTTATAATATCTTCTGGTAAGATGTTGAATTGTTTGGGACCACGGATGTTGATACAATGTTCTCTTACTGTGCCCACGGTGCCCCTGTTTTTCACTGCGTTTATTTTTCATTTTTCTCCAATATCTCTCACGCCGTGGCCACGCCAGTGTATTATTATGGCAGTGTACAGGCTTGGGACCAGACCCTCAAATACCTTCTACATATATATTATCATGTATCTCTCTCTCCTTCACTCCAGCAAGTATATATTTAGGACTATGAGACGTTCCCAGCAATTCCAATGCTTTATTGGATCTATGTGGTCCACAAATAATCTCTATATTTGTTCCAGCTCTGATCTCTTCTTCCCTGAACGAAGCCGTTAACACTGAACAATACTCTAAGCGAGAGAGCACAAGTTATATTAGTAGTGTCACCACTGGCACTGTTTCCCTCATTTTGAAAGTTTTCGTTATCCACCCCATCATTTTCCTGACATTTGTCATATTTCATCACGCAGGATGGGTTAACCTGTCATATTCCATTCAATTCAATTAAATTAAATTCAAGTTTATTCTCTATAAGGGTTAAAATGTGGGTTTTACAGGTTTTGGGTATTGTGTGGTTTACATGTTATAAAATACTAATTACAGAGGGGGCCACTAGGACACCTAGCATGGCTAGGCATTTCGAGCAGACTTAGATTAATTCTTAACATTAAATCCTTGCAGATTATAGTATTAAGGCTAAGTGACTACATTATAATTTGTGAGTTTAGCAATGTGAATGCTTTTGTTTTGGCACAATACAAGGTGTCTATATTGGAGTATCATAGGCAAACTTATGACTAGTTAGGATTTATTATTTTAAGATTAAGATTAGTATTTCTGGGTTTATAGTCAGTGTGTGAGTGAGTGTAATTGTGAACCACCAGGTGGTTATCATGTAGTTAGTTGTCGGGGTGGATCAGGGAGATAAGATGTTTTCTAACTGTAGTTTTGAAAGTGATGAGTGTGTCTGCAGTTCTAGAGTTTTCAGGTAGGGTGTTCCAGATTTTAGGTCCTTTGAAATACATTGAATTTTTGTAAAGGTTTAGTCGAACACGGGAAATGTCATAGAGATGTTTGTGTCTGGTGTTATGCCTGTGGGTTCTGTCCCAACTATCAAGAAAGCGTTTTAGGTCAAGGTTAATATTGGAATTTAAGGTCCTGTAGATGTAGATTGCACAGTAGTAAGTGTGGATGTACTGAACAGGGAGTAAGTTTAGATCTATGAAGAGTGGGGGGGGGGTTGCCAGGGATGGGATTTAGTGATTATTCTTACTGAAGCTTTTTGTTGGGTTATTATTGGCTTTAGGTGTGTTGCTGCAGTTGATCCCCAAGCACAGATAGCATAGGTGAGGTATGGATAAATAAGTGAGTGGTATAGTGTGAGAAGGGCAGTTTGCAGCACGTAGTATCATATCTGGAGAGGATCCCCACCGTTTTGGATACTTTTTTTGTTATGTGTTGGATATGGGTGCTGAAATTTAGGTTGCTGTCGAGGTATAGGCCTAGGAATTTGCCCTCGTTATGTCTGGCAATTACAGTGTTGTCGATCTTAATGTTAAGTTGCGCAACACCTGCTCTGCTACCAAACATAATATAGTAGGTTTTGCCAGTGTTAAGTGTAAGTTTATTGGCTGTCATCCAAGTCGATATTTGGAGCAGCTCCTCGTTAACAATGGTGTTGAGGGTGGCAAGATTAGGGTGGGAGATGACATAAGTCGTGTCGTCAGCAAAGAGAATGGGTTTCAGGTGTTGGGATATGTTTGGAAGATCATTGATGTAAATGAGGAAGAGCAGGGGTCCAAGGACACTTCCCTGCGGAACTCCATCACACAGAATGGGTTCCTCAGTCATATTCCATCACACAGGATGGGTTACATTCACAGTCACTGTTGCTGCCTGCAAGAACGTACCACTACACTAATATCACCACCACAACAACAGTCACAACTTACACTACGACGAACACCACCACAACAACTACCACTACGACCACCACTACAACGACGACGACCACCACCACCACAACAACTACCACCACAACTACCACTAGAACGACGACCACCACAACTACCACTACGACCACCACAACTACCACTACGACCACCACAACCATCACAACAACTACCACTACGACCACCACCACAACAACAACAATCACAACTACTACTATGACCACCACCACAACAACAATCACAACTATCACTATGACCACCCCCACAACAATCATAACTATCACTACGACCACCACCACAACAACAATCACAACTATCACTATGACCACCCCCACAACAATCATAACTATCACTACGGCCACCACCACAACAACAACAATCACAACTATCACTGCGACCACCACCACAACAATCATAACTATCACTACGACCACCACAACAACAATCATAACTATCACTACGACCACCACAACAACAATCACAACTACTATGACCACCACCACAACAACAATCACAACTACTATGACCACCACCACAACAATCACAACTATCACTATGACCACCACCACAACAACAATCACAACTATCACTACGACCACCACCACAACAATCATAACTATCACTACGACCACCACCACAACAATCACAACTATCACTACGACCACCACCACAATCACAACTATCACTAGGACCACCACCACAACAACAATCACAACTATCACTATGACCACCACAACAACAATCACAACTATCACTGCGACCACCACCACAACAATCATAACTATCACTACGGCCACCACCACAACAATCATAACTATCACTACGACCACCACCACAACAATCATAACTATCACTGCGACCACCACAACAACAATCATAACTATCACTGCGACCACCACCACAACAATCATAACTATCACTACGACCACCACCACAACAATCATAACTATCACTGCGACCACCACCACAACAATCATAACTATCACTACGACCACCACCACAACAATCATAACTATCACTGCGACCACCACAACAACAATCATAACTATCACTACGACCACCACAACAATCACAACTATCACTATGACCACCATCACAATCACAACTATCACTACGACCACCCCCACAACAATCACAACTATCACTATGACCACCACCACAATCACAACTATCACTACGACCACCCCCACAACAATCACAACTATCACTGTGACCACCACAACAACAACAATCACAACTATCACTAGGACCACCACCACAACAACAATCACAACTACCACCATCTTACGTCGTATAATACACATGAAATAATATTCAGTATACAATTATACAAACATATAACTGGTGATACAAAGGTGGTGAGATATTATACATATAATTGTTATTAATTGTTATTAATTGTTATTAATGTACCTGAGGTTGCTGGTGACAGACACAACGACAGACACCAGCACATTATCACTCTTATTATACATAATTATTATGCAATTATTCCGTCCTGATTCTATAAATACAGTGTATATTACTACACTGTTATCACAATATATTACTAATAGTAATTTCCTTCGACCGATATTTAGAATATTTCTGTCTGTCCTCCTCCCTGACTCTCTCTCTTTGTCACACTCTTCCTCTTGTTCTTTTTCTCTGGCGTTCTAGTTCATCTTTGTCATGTTAAACATCATAGTGACGGTGTTAACTGGTGGTCTATAGTGACGGTGTTAACTGGTGGTCTATAGTGACGGTGTTAACTGGTGGTCTATAGTGACGGTGTTAACTGGTGGTCTATAGTGACGGTGTTAACTGGTGGTCTATATTGACGGTGTTAACTGGTGGTCTATAGTGACGGTGTTAACTGGTGGTCTATAGTGACGGTGTTAACTGGTGGTCTATAGTGACGGTGTTAACTGGTGGTCTATAGTGACGGTGTTAACTGGTGGGCTATAGTGACGGTGTTAACTGGTGGTCTATAGTGACGGTGTTAACTGGTGGTCTATAGTGACGGTGTTAACTGGTGGTCTATAGTGACGGTGTTAACTGGTGGTCTATAGTGACGGTGTTAACTGGTGGTCTATAGTGACGGTGTTAACTGGTGGTCTATAGTCACGGTGTTAACTGGTGGTCTATAGTCACGGTGTCTATAGTCTCGGTGTTAACTGGTGGTCTATAGTGACGGTGTTAACTGGTGGTCTATAGTCACGGTGTTAACTGGTGGTCTATAGTGACGGTGTTAACTGGTGGTCTATAGTGACGGTGTTAACTGTTGGTCTATAGTCACGGTGTTAACTGGTGGTCTATAGTGACGGACAGGCAGCTGCCTGGCACAGGTACATACAGGCAGCTGCCTGGCACAGGTACATACAGGAAGCTGCCTGGTACAGGTACATACAGGCAGCTGCCTGGTACAGGTACATATAGGCAGCTGCCTGGCAAAGGCTCAGACAGGCAGCTGCCTGGCACAGGCACATACAGGCAGCTGCCTGGTACAGGTACATACAGGCAGCTGCCTGGCACAGGTACATACAGGCAGCTGCCTGGCACAGGTACATACAGGCAGCTGCCTGGTACAGGCACATACAGGCAGCTGCCTGGCAGAGGTACATACAGACAGCTGCCTGGCACAGGTACATACAGGCAGCTGCCTAGTACAGGTACATACAGGCAGCTGCCTAGTACAGGTACATACAAGCAGCTGCCTGGCAGAGGTACAGGCAGCTGCCTGGCACAGGTACAGGCAGCTGCCTGGTACAGGTACAGGCAGCTGCCTGGTACAGGTACAGGCAGCTGCCTGGTACAGGTACAGGCAGCTGCCTGGTACAGGTACAGGCAGCTGCCTGGTACAGGTACAGGCAGCTGCGTGGTACAGGTACAGGCAGCTGCCTGGTACAGGTACAGGCAGCTGCGTGGTACAGGTACAGGCAGCTGCCTGGTACAGGTACAGGCAGCTGCATGGTACAGGCACAGGCAGCTGCCTGGTACAGGTACAGGCAGCTGCCTGGTACAGGTACAGGCAGCTGCCTGGTACAAGTACAGGCAGCTGCCTGGTACAGGTACAAGCAGCTGCCTGGTACAGGTACAGGCAGCTGCCTGGTACAGGTACAGGCAGCTGCCTGGCACAGGTACAGGCAGCTGCCTGGTACAGGTACAGGCAGCTGCATGGTACAGGTACAGGCAGTTGCCTGGTACAGGTACAGGCAGCTGCCTGGTACAGGTACAGGCAGCTGCCTGGCACAGGTACAGGAAGCTGCCTGGTACTGGTACAGGCAGCTGCCTGGCACAGGTACAGGCAGCTTCCTGGTACAGGTACAGGCAGCTGCCTGGCACAGGTACAGGCAGCTGCCTGGTACAGGTACAGGCAGCTGCCTGGCACAGGTACAGGCAGCTGCCTGGTACAGGTACAGGCAGCTGCCTGGTACAGGTACAGGCAGCTGCCTGGTACAGGTACAGGCAGCTGCCTGGTACAGGTACAGGCAGCGTGGGAAGCGGAAATATCCTGACAGCTCCATGAAGACATGTTGAATTAACTTCTTTTTTTAACTTGTTGTGTTGTGACCGTGATACCTGGTGTATCATACCTGGTGTATCATACCTGGTGTATCATACCTGGTGTATCATACCTGGTGTATCATACCTGGTGTATCATACCTGGTGTATCATACCTGGTGTGTCATACCTGGTGTATCATACCTGGTGTATCATACCTGGTGTATCATACCTGGTGTATCATACCTGGTGTATCATACCTGGTGTATCATACCTGGTGTATCATACCTGGTGTGTCATACCTGGTGTATCATACCTGGTGTATCATACCTGGTGTATCATACCTGGTGTATCATACCTGGTGTATCATACCTGCTGTGTCATACCTGGTGTATTATACCTGGTGTATCATACCTGGTGTATCATACCTGGTGTGTCATACCTGGTGTATCATACCTGGTGTATCATACCTGGTGTATCATACCTGGTGTATCATACCTGGTGTGTCATACCTGGTGTATCATACCTGGTGTATCATACCTGGTGTATCATACCTGGTGTATCATACCTGGTGTATCATACCTGGTGTATCATACCTGGTGTATCATACCTGGTGTATCATACCTGGTGTATCATACCTGGTGTATCATACCTGGTGTATCATACCTGGTGTATCATACCTGGTGTATCATACCTGGTGTATCATACCTGGTGTGTCATACCTGGTGTATCATACCTGGTGTATCATACCTGGTGTATCATACCTGGTGTATCATACCTGGTGTATCATACCTGGTGTATCATACCTGGTGTATCATACCTGGTGTATCATACCTGGTGTATCATACCTGGTGTATCATACCTGGTGTGTCATACCTGGTGTATCATACCTGGTGTATCATACCTGGTGTATCATACCTGGTGTATCATACCTGGTGTATCATACCTGGTGTGTCATACCTGGTGTATCATACCTGGTGTATCATACCTGGTGTATCATACCTGGTGTATCATACCTGGTTTATCATACCTGGTGTATCATACCTGGTGTATCATACCTGGTGTATCATACCTGGCTATCATACCTGGTGTATCATACCTGGTGTATCATACCTGGTGTATCATACCTGGTGTATCATACCTGGTGTATCATACCTGGTGTATCATACCTGGCTATCATACCTGGTGTATCATACCTGGTGTATCATACCTGGTGTATCATACCTGGCTATCATACCTGGTGTATCATACCTGGTGTATCATACCTGGTGTATCATACCTGGTGTATCATACCTGGCTATCATACCTGGTGTATCATACCTGGTGTATCATACCTGGCTATCATACCTGGTGTATCATACCTGGTTTATCATACCTGGTGTATCATACCTGGTGTATCATACCTGGTGTATCATACCTGGCTATCATACCTGGTGTATCATACCTGGTGTATCATACCTGGTGTATCATACCTGGTGTATCATACCTGGCTATCATACCTGGTGTATCATACCTGGTGTATCATACCTGGCTATCATACCTGGTGTATCATACCTGGTTTATCATACCTGGTGTATCATACCTGGTGTATCATACCTGGTGTATCATACCTGGTGTATCATACCTGGCTATCATACCTGGTGTATCATACCGGGTTTATCATACCTGGTGTATCATACCTGGTGTATGATACCTGGTGTATCATACCTGGCTATCATACCTGGTGTATCTTACCTAGCTCCTACTCTACCCTTGTCTGCTCTCATGTACTAGTGGTGATGTACTAATGGTCATGTACCAGTGGTCATGTACCAGTGGTCATGTACTAGTGGTGATGTACCAGTGGTGATGTACTAGTGGTGATGTACCAGTGGTGATGTACTAGTGGTGATGTACTAGTGGTGATGTACTGGTGGTGATGTACTGGTATAATCCACTATGCAGTACTGCTCCCAGGTGAAGGTGACAGGGGACAACACAACACTGTGTCAACATGTACCAGTGGTCATGTACCAGTGGTGATGTACCAGTGGTGATGTACTAGTGGTGATGTACTGGTATAATCCACTATGCAGTACTGCTCCAGGTGAAGGTGACAGGGGACAACACAACACTGTGTCAATACTGACTGTGTCATCAAAGTCTCAGTGTGTTGTGTGATGGACGCAAATCTCTGTATATATTGCTTAGGTAAATGTTCTGATTCCTCATTCTACCATTACTAGCACTGTACTAGCGCCACACTAGCATTACTAGCACTGTACCAGCGCCACACTACCATTACTACCACTGTACCAGCGCCATACTAGCATTACTAGCACTGTACCAGCGCCACACTACCATTACTAGCACTGTTCCAGCGCCACACTACCATTACTAGCACTGTTCCAGCGCCACACTACCATTACTAGCACTGTACCAGCGCCATACTAGCATTACTAGCACTGTACCAGACCCACACTACCATTACTAGCACTGTTCCAGCGCCACACTACCATTACTAGCACTGTACCAGCGCCATACTAGCATTACTAGCACTGTACCAGCGCCATACTACCATTACTAGCACTGTACCAGACCCACACTACCATTATTAGCACTGTACTAGACCCACATTACCACTACTAACACTGTACCAGCCCAATACTACCGTTGCTGACACTGTACCAGCCCCACACTACCATTACTACCACTGTACCAGCCTCACACTACCTTTACTAGCACTGTACCAGCCTCACACTACCTTTACTAGCACTGTACCAGCCTCACACTACCATTAGTAGCACTGCACCAGACCCACACTACCGTTGCTGACACTGTACCAGCCCCACACTACCATTACTAGCACTGTACCAGACCCACACTAACATTACTAGCACTGTACCAGCCCCACACTAACATTACTAGCACTGTACCAGCCCCATACTACCATTACTACCACTGTACCAGCCTCACACTACCATTAGTAGCACTGCACCAGACCCACACTACCGTTGCTGACACTGTACCAGCCCCACACTACCATTACTACCACTGTACCAGCCTCACACTACCATTAGTAGCACTGCACCAGACCCACACTACCGTTGCTGACACTGTACCAGCCCCACACTACCATTACTAGCACTGTACCAGCCCCACACTACCATTACTAGCACTGTACCAGCCCCATACTACCATTACTACCACTGTACCAGCCTCACACTACCGTTAGTAGCACTGCACCAGACCCACACTACCGTTGCTGACACTGTACCAGCCTCACACTACCATTACTAGCACTGTACCAGCCTCACACTACCATTACTAGCACTGTACCAGCCCCACACTACCATTACTAGCACTGTACCAGCCTCACACTACCATAAGTAGCACTGTATCAGCCCCACACTACCATTACTAGCACTGTACCAGCCTCACACTACCATTAGTAGCACTGTACCAGCCCCACACTACCATTACTAGCACTGTACCAGCCTCACACTACCATTACTAGCACTGTACCAGCCTCACACTACCATTACTAGCACTGTACCAGCCTCACACTACCATTAGTAGCAATGTACCAGCCCCACACTAGTGATCACACTGGTGCTCAAACTGGTGCTCACACGGGTTCAAGGCTCAACCTGCACCTCTCACCTTTATAAAGTTCACGCTGGTTAAATACAGTTCACCATTAAAAAAAATATTTTTCCTGAGACTGTATGAAGCGTGCTGGTGGTGTGTTGTGATCTTCACAATGGTTAACCTTGTAGCCTCGGGTCGTGGAAATAATGGAGGGATGTGGAGATGCTTCTGGCATGTTGTAGATTGACCCTTTCTACGACCTTTTTTACTTCTACGACCTCTAACTGAACTTTCACACTTTTAAAGTGAATCCAGTCATTATTTCTACTTGCGAGAAAACTGGGACCATCCTCAGCATGGTCTAGAATTACCTTGCTGTTTCATATCTCATCTCATCTCACTCTCTTTGGTAAAGGAGTTAAGGCTTACTGATTACTTAAGACTGACGAGGATTTTTCTTGTCGGCCACATACACTCTGAACATTCTGATGTCCCCTGACTGATGTAGTTACACATAACACTAAACTAAGTTATGAAACACGACTACCACCGTGTATCCCTACATGTGCAGTGTCAGGGTGATCAGTAGTGTGAGGTTACCAAGACTCCTCACCCTGCCTCATCCTCTGTCTCTCCACTAACTGGAAAATAATTAACCAAATTTTCAAACACTTCTCTAGCTGAATAAAAGTGACATTATATTCGTGCAATAATTCATAACTAACCCAAAATACAAAGGCTGCAACAATTCACAACACAAAAATAAACGAAGAATAAACAACGTTCCGGACACTCCTGGATCATTATCAAGGGTAATTTTTTTAATTTATAATTTCTAATTAAGAGTTGTATACAAGTTGTATATAGTTGTTACACTCAGAAAATGTTCAACATTTTAGGCACAGATAATGTTACCTCCATTGTTGACCAGACAAACCTGGTCCAGGACCACCAGTAGCAACAACCTGGTTGACCAGACAAACCTGGTCCAGGACCACCAGTAGCAACAACCTGGTTGACCAGATAAACCTGGTCCAGGACCACCAGTAGCAACAACCTGGTTGACCAGACAAACCTGGTCCAGGACCACCAGTAGCAACAACCTGGTCCAGGACCACCAGTAGCAACAACCTGGTCCAGGACCACCAGTAGCAACAACCTGGTCCAAGACCACCAGTAGCAACAACCTGGTTGACCAGACAAACCTGGTCCAGGACCACCAGTAGCAACAACCTGGTTGACCAGACAAACCTGGTCCAGGACCACCAGTAGCAACAACCTGGTCCAGGACCACCAGTAGCAACAACCTGGTTGACCAGACAAACCTGGTCCAGGACCACCAGTAGCAACAACCTGGTTGACCAGACAAGCCTGGTCCAGGACCACCAGTAGCAACAACCTGGTTGACCAGACAAACCTGGTCCAGGACCACCAGTAGCAACAACCTGGTTGACCAGACAAGCCTGGTCCAGGACCACCAGTAGCAACAACCTGGTTGACCAGACAAGCCTGGTCCAAGACCACCAGTAGCAACAACCTGGTTGACCAGACAAACCTGGTCCAGGACCACCAGTAGCAACAACCTGGTTGACCAGACAAACCTGGTCCAGGACCACCAGTAGCAACAACCTGGTTGACCAGACAAACCTGGTCCAGGACCACCAGTAGCAACAACCTGGTTGACCAGACAAAACTGGTCCAGGACCACCAGTAGCAAAAACCTGGTTGACGAGACAAACCTGGTTCAGGACCACCAGTAGCAACAACCTGGTTGACCAGACAAGCCTGGTCCAAGACCACCAGTAGCAACAACCTGGTTGACCAGACAAACCTGGTTCAGGACCACCAGTAGCAACAACCTGGTTGACCAGACAAACCTGGTCCAGGACCACCAGTAGCAACAACCTGGTTGACCAGACAAACCTGGTCCAGGACCACCAGTAGCAACAACCTGGTTGACCAGACAAACCTGGTCCAGGACCACCAGTAGCAACAACCTGGTTGACCAGACAAACCTGGTCCAGGTCTACCAGTAGCAACAACCTGGTTGACCAGACAAACCTGGTCCAGGACCACCAGTAGCAACAACCTGGTTGACCAGACAAACCTGGTCCAGGACCACCAGTAGCAACAACCTGGTTGACCAGACAAGCCTGGTCCAAGACCACCAGTAGCAACAACCTGGTTGACCAGACAAACCTGGTCCAGGACCACCAGTGTTAACAACCTGGTTGATCAGACAAACCTGGTCTAAGACCACCAGTGTTAACAACCTGGTTGACCAGACAAACCTGGTCCAGAACCACCAGTAGCAACAACCTGGTTGACCAGATAAGCCTGGTCCAAGACCACCAGTAGCAACAACCTGGTTGACCAGACAAACCTGGTCCAGGACCACCAGTAGCAACAACCTGGTTGACCAGACAAACCTGGTCCAAGACCACCAGTGTTAACAACCTGGTTGACCAGACAAACCTGGTCCAAGACCAGTAGCAACAACCTGGTTGACCAGACAAACACCAGACAAGCCTAGTCCAGGACCACCAGCAGCAACAACCTGATTGACCAGACAATCCTGGTCCAGGACCACCAGTAGCAACAACCTGGTTGACCAGACGAGCACCAGACAAGCCTAGTCCAGGACCACCAGCAGCAACAACCTGGGTGATCAGACAAGCACCAGACGAGCCTAGTGCAGGACCACCAACAGCAACAACCTGGTTGACCAGACAAACCTGGTCCAGGACCACCAGTAGCAACAACCTGGTTGACCAGACAAACCTGGTCCAGGACCAAAAGTAGCAACAACCTGGTTGACCAGACAATCCTGGTCCAGGACCACCACCAGCAATAACCTGATTGACCAGACAAGCACCAGACAAGCCTAGTCCAGGACCACCAGCAGCAACAAACTGGTTGACCAGACAAGCACCAGACAAGCCTAGTCCAGGACCACCACCAGCAACAACCTGGGTGATCAGACAAACACCAGACAAGCCTAGTCCAGGACCACCAGCAGCAACAACCTGGCTGACCAGACAAACACCAGACAAGCCTAGTCCAGGACCACCAACAGCAACAACCTGGTTGACCAGACAAGCACCAGACAAGCCTAGTCCAGGACCACCAGCAGCAACAACCTGGGTGATCAGACAAACACCAGACAAGCCTAGTCCAGGACCACCAGCAGCAACAACCTGGTTGACCAGACAAACACCAGACAAGCCTAGTCCAGGACCACCAGCAGCAACAACCTGGTTGACCAGACAAATACCAGACAAGCCTAGTCCAGGACCACCAGCAGCAACAACCTGGTTGACCAGACAAACACCAGACAAGCCTAGTCCAGGACCACCAGTATCAACAACCTGGGTGATCAGACAAGCACCAGACAAGCATAGTACAGGACCACCAGCAGCAACAACCTGATCAACCAGACAAGCCTAGTCCTGGACCACCAGCAGCAACAACCTGATCAACCAGGCAAGCCTAGTCCAGGACCATCAGCAGCAACAACCTGGTTGACCAGACAAACACCAGACAAGCCTAGTCCAGGACCACCAGCAGCAACAACCTGGTTGACCAGACAAACACCAGACAAGCCTAGTCCAGGACCACCAGTATCAACAACCTGGGTGATCAGACAAGCACCAGACAAGCCTAGTCCAAGACCACCAGCAGCAACAACCTGATCAACCAGGCAAGCCTAGTCCAGGACCACCAGCAGCAACAACCGGATCAACCAGGCAAGCCTAGTCCAGGACCACCAGCAGCAACAACCTGATCAAACAGGCAAGCCTAGTCCTGGACCAGCAGCAGCAACAACCTGATCAACCAGGCAAGCCTAGTCCAGGACCACCAGCAGCAACAACCTGATCAACCAGGCAAGCCTAGTACAGGACCACCAGCAGCAACAACCTGATCAACCAGACAAGCCTAGTCCAGGACCACCACCAGCAACAACCTGATCAACCAGGCAAGCCTAGTCCAGGACCACCAGCAGCAACAACCTGATCAACCAGGCAAGCCTAGTACAGGACCACCAGCAGCAACAACCTGATCAACCAGACAAGCCTAGTCCAGGACCACCAGCAGCAACAACCTGATCAACCAGGCAAGCCTAGTCCAGGACCACCAGCAGCAACAACCTGATCAACCAGGCAAGTCTAATACAGGACCACCAGCAGCAACAACCTGATCAACCAGACAAGCCTAGTCCAGGACCACCAGCAGCAACAACCTGATCAACCAGGCAAGCCTAGTCCAGGACCACCAGCAGCAACAACCTGATCAACCAGGCAAGCCTAGTCCAGGACCACCAGCAGCAACAACCTGATCAAACAGGCAAGCCTAGTCCTGGACCAGCAGCAGCAACAACCTGATCAACCAGGCAAGCCTAGTCCAGGACCACCAGCAGCAACAACCTGATCAACCAGGCAAGCCTAGTAGAGGACCACCAGCAGCAACAACCTGATCAACCAGACAAGCCTAGTCCAGGACCACCACCAGCAACAACCTGATCAACCAGGCAAGCCTAGTCCAGGACCACCAGCAGCAACAACCTGATCAACCAGGCAAGCCTAGTACAGGACCACCAGCAGCAACAACCTGATCAACCAGACAAGCCTAGTCCAGGACCACCAGCAGCAACAACCTGATCAACCAGGCAAGCCTAGTCCAGGACCACCAGCAGCAACAACCTGATCAACCAGGCAAGTCTAGTACAGGACCACCAGCAGCAACAACCTGATCAACCAGACAAGCCTAGTCCAGGACCACCAGCAGCAACAACCTGATCAACCAGGCAAGCCTAGTCCAGGACCACCAGCAGCAACAACCTGATCAACCAGGCAAGCCTAGTCCAGGACCACCAGCAGCAACAACCTGATCAACCAGGCAAGCCTAGTACAGGACTACCAGCAGCAACAACCTGATCAACCAGACAAGCCTAGTCCAGGACCATCAGCAGCAACAACCTGATCAACCAGGCAAGCCTAGTCCAGGACCACCAGCAGCAACAACCTGATCAACCAGACAAGCCTAGTCCAGGACCACCAGCAGCAATAACCTGATCAACCAGGCAAGCCTAGTCCAGGACCACCAGCAGCAACAACCTGATCAACCAGGCAAGCCTAGTCCAGGACCACCAGCAGCAACAACCTGATCAACCAGGCAAGCCTAGTACAGGACCACCAGCAGCAACAACCTGATCAACCAGGCAAGCCTAGTCCAGGACCACCAGCAGCAACAACCTGATCAACCAGGCAAGCCTAGTACAGGACCACCAGCAGCAACAACCTGATCAACCAGGCAAGCCTAGTCCAGGACCACCAGCAGCAACAACCTGATCAACCAGGCAAGCCTTGTACAGGACCACCAGCAGCAACAACCTGATCAACCAGACAAGCCTAGTCCAGGACCACCAGCAGCAACAACCTGATCAACCAGACAAGCCTAGTCCAGGACCACCAGCAGCAACAACCTGATCAACCAGGCAAGCCTAGTCCAGGACCACCAGCAGCAACAACCTGATCAACCAGGCAAGCCTAGTCCAGGACCACCATCAGCAACAACCTGATCAACCAGGCAAGCCTAGTCCATGACCACCAGCAGCAACAACCTGATCAACCAGGCAAGCCTAGTCCAGGACCACCAGCAGCAACAACCTGATCAACCAGGGAAGCCTAGTACAGGACCACCAGCAGCAACAACCTGATCAACCAGACAAGCCTAGTCCAGGACCACCAGCAGCAACAACCTGATCAACCAGGCAAGCCTAGTCCAGGACCACCAGCAGCAACAACCTGATCAACCAGGCAAGCCTAGTCCAGGACCACCAGCAGCAACAACCTGATCAACCAGGCAAGCCTAGTCCAGGACCACCAGCAGCAACAACCTGATCAACCAGGCAAGCCTAGTCAAGGACCACCAGCAGCAACAACCTGATCAACCAGGCAAGCCTAGTCCAGGACCACCAGCAGCAACAACCTGATCAACCAGGTAAGCCTAGTCCAGGACCACCAGCAGCAACAACCTGATCAACCAGGTAAGCCTAGTACAGGACCACCAGCAGCAACAACCTGATCAACCAGGCAAGCCTAGTCCAGGACCACCAGCAGCAACAACCTGATCAACCAGGCAAGCCTAGTACAGGACCACCAGCAGCAACAACCTGATCAACCAGACAAGCCTAGTCCAGGACCACCAGCAGCAACAACCTGATCAACCAGTCAAGCCTAGTCCAGGACCACCAGCAGCAACAACCTGATCAACCAGGCAAGCCTAGTACAGGACCACCAGCAGCAACAACCTGATCAACCAGACAAGCCTAGTCCAGGACCACCAGCAGCAACAACCTGATCAACCAGACAAGCCTAGTCCAGGACCACTAGCAGCAACAACCTGATCAACCAGGCAAGCCTAGTACAGGACCACCAGCAGCAACAACCTGATCAACCAGGCAAGCCTAGTCCAGGACCACCAGCAGCAACAACCTGATCAACCAGGCAAGCCTAGTCCAGGACCACCAGCAGCAACAACCTGATCAACCAGGCAAGCCTAGTCCAGGACCACCAGCAGCAACAACCTGATCAACCAGACAAGCCTAGTCCAGGACCACCAGCAGCAACAACCTGATCAACCAGGCAAGCCTAGTCCAGGACCACCAGCATCAACAACCTGATCAACCAGGCAAGCCTAGTCCAGGACCACTAGCAGCAACAACCTGATCAACCAGGTAAGCCTAGTCCAGGACCACCAGCAGCAACAACCTGATCAACCAGGCAAGCCTAGTCCAGGACCACCAGCAGCAACAACCTGATCAACCAGACAAGCCTAGTACAGGACCACCAGCAGCAACAACCTGATCAACCAGGCAAGCCTAGTACAGGACCACCAGCAGCAACAACCTGATCAACCAGACATCAGACATCACTCAAAAAAAATAAAAAAAATAACTATTATATTACTGAACGTCAGAGAAAATTCAGTTATTTTTTATATAAGATAATCGAAATTCGGTACAGTTAGGAATAACAGCTGCGGCGTTGTTGACACGAGTGAAGGTCAGTGACCTCACTGTAATGAAGTCGTAAAAGATGTCTGAGATGAGAGAACAGTCCAGTGATCTTAGTCCAAGTCTATGTGATCACTGATCTTAGTGCTGGTACATGTGATCAGTGATCTAAGTGCTGGTACATGTGATCAGTGATCTAAGTGCTGGTACATGTGATCAGTGATCTTAGTGCTGCTACATGTGAACAGTGAGCTTAGTGCTGGTACATGTGATCAGTGATCTTAGTGCTGGTACATGTGAACAGTGAGCTTAGTGCTGGTACATGTGATCAGTGATCTTAGTGCTGGTACATGTGATCAGTGATCTAAGTGCTGGTACATGTGATCAGTGATCTTAGTGCTGGTACATGTGATCAGTGATCTTAGTGCTGCTACATGTGAACAGTGAGCTTAGTGCTGGTACATGTGATCAGTGATCTTAGTGCTGGTACATGTGAACAGTGAGCTTAGTGCTGGTACATGTGATCAGTGATCTTAGTGCTGGTACATGTGATCAGTGATCTAAGTGCTGGTACATGTGATCAGTGATCTTAGTGCTGGTACATGTGAACAGTGAGCTTAGTGTTGGTAAATGTGATCAAGCTGGCACTGGACAAGCACCTAAAGTCGGTTCCTGACCGGCCGGGCTGTGGCTCGTACGTTGGTTTGCGTGCAGCCAGCAGCAACAGCCTGGTTGATCAGGCTCTGATCCACCAGGAGGCCTGGTCACAGACCGGGCCGCGGGGGTGTTGACCCCCGGAACTCTCTCCAGGTAACATCCAGTGATCTTAGTGCTGGTACATGTGAACAGTGAGCTTAGTGCTGGTACATGTGAACAGTGAGCTTAGTGCTGGTACATGTGATCACTGATCTTAGTGCTGGTAAATGTGATCACTGATCTTAGTGCTGGTACATATGAACCCTGATCTTAGTGCTGGTACATGTGATCAGTGATCTTAGTGCTGGTACATATGAACAGTGAGCTTAGTGCTGGTAAATGTGATCAGTGATCTTAGTGCTGGTACATGTGATCAGTGATCTTAGTGCTGGTACATGTGATCAATGATCTAAGTGCTGGTACATGTGATAAGTGATCTTAGTGCTGGTACATGCGAACAGTGATCTTACTGCTGTTACATGTGATCACTGATCTTAGTGCTGGTACATGTGAACAGTGAGCTTACTGCTGGTATATGTGATCACTGATCTTAGTGCTGGTACATGTGAACAGTGATCTTAGTGCTGGTACATGTGAACAGTGATCTTAGTGCTGGTAAATGTGATCACTGATCTTAGTGCTGGTACATATGAACAGTGATCTTAGTGCTGGTAAATGTGATCACTGATCTTAGCGCAGGTACATGTGATCAGTAATCTTAGTGCTGGTACATGTGAACAGTGATCTAAGTGCTGGTACATGTGATCAGTGATCTTACTACTGGTACATGTGATCATTGATCTTAGTGCTGGTACATGTGAACAGTGATCTTAGTGCTGGTACATGTGATCAGTGATCTTACTACTGGTACATGTGATCATTGATCTTAGTGCTGGTACATGTGAACCGTGATCTTAGTGCTGGTACATGTGATCAGTGATCTTAGTGCTGGTACATGTGATCAGTGATCTAAGTGCTGGTACATGTGAACAGTGATCTTACTGCTGGTAAATGTGATCAGTGATCTTAGTGCTGGTACATGTGATCAGTGATCTTAGTGCTGGTACATGTGATCAGTGATCTTAGTGCTGGTACATGTGATCAGTGATCTTAGTGCTGGTAAATGTGATCAGTGATCTTAGTGCTGGTAAATGTGATCATTGATCTTAGTGCAGGCACATGTGATCAGTGATCTTAGTGTTGGTACATGTGATCAGTGATCTTAGTGCTGGTACATGTGATCAGTGATCTTAGTGCTGGTACATGTGATCAGTGATCTTAGTGCTGGTACATGTGATCAGTGATCTTAGTGCTGGTGCATGTGAACAGTGATCTTACTGCTGGTAAATGTGATCATTGATCTTAGTGCTGGTAAATGTGATCAGTGATCTTAGTGCTGGTGCATATGATCAGTGATCTTAGCGCAGGTACATGTGATCACTGATCTTAGTGCTGGTACATGTGAACACTGATCTTAGTGCTGGTAAATGTGATCAGTGATCTTAGTGCTGGTGCATATGATCAGTGATCTAAGCGCAGGTACATGTGATCAGTGATCTTAGTGCTGGTACATGTGATCAGTGATCTTAGCGCAGGTACATGTGATCAGTGATCTTAACGCTGGTACATATGATCAATGATCTTAGCGCAGGTACATATGATCAGTGATCTTGCCGCAGGCACATGTGATCAGTGATCTTAGCGCAGGCACATGTGATCAGTGAACTTAACGCAGGTACATGTGATCAGTGATCTTAGCGCAGGTACATGTGATCAGTGATCTTAGTGCTGGTACATACGATCAGTGATCTTAGCGCAGGTACATGTGATCACTGATCTTAGCGTAGGTACATGTGATCACTGATCTTAGTGCTGGTAAATGTGATGAGTGATCTTAGTGCTGGTAAATGTGATCAGTAATCTTAGCGCAGGTACATGTGATCAGTGATCTTAGCGCAGGCACATGTGATCAGTGAACTTAACGCAGGTACATGTGATCAGTGATCTTAGCGCAGGTACATGTGATCAGTTTGTCTCAGCTGGTCAGCTCAATAACGGCATCCACAACCTCACAGGAAAAAAGTGGACTGACACTCGCAGTAACATTTACTTGCGACACAATATTATTTTATGAGCCAGTGACTACACCACGACCTCCTCTCTACCCCAGGTACCAGTGGTGGTCCCAGTGACTACACCACGACCTCCTCTCTACCCCAGGTACCAGTGGTGGTCCCAGTGACTACACCACGACCTCCTCTCTACCCCAGGTACCAGTGGTGGTCCCAGTGACTACACCACGACCTCCACTCTACTCCAGGTACCAGTGGTGGTCCCAGTGACTACACCAAGACCTCCTCTCTTCCCCAGGTACCAGTGGTGGCCCCAGTGACTACACCACGACCTCCTCTCTGCCCCACGTACCAGTGGTGGTCCCAGTGACTACACCACGACCTCCACTCTGCCCCAGTAACCAGTGGTGGTCCCAGTGACTACACCAAGACCTACACTCTGCCCCAGGTACCTGTGGTTGTCCCAGTGACTACACCACGACCTCCATTATACCCCAGGTACCAGTGGTGGTCCCAGTGACTACATCATGACCTCCATTCTACCCCAGGTACCAGTGGTGGTCCCAGTGGCTACACCACGACCTCCACTCTACCCCAGGTACCAGTGGTGGTCCCAGTGACTACACCACGACCTCCTCTCTACCCCAGGTAACCAGTGGTGGTCCCAGTGCCTACACCACGACCTCCTTTCTACCCCAGGTACCAGTGGTGGTCCCAGTGACTACATCACGACCTCCACTCTACCCCAGGTACCAGTGGTGGTCACAGTGACCACACCACGACCTCCACTCTACCCCAGGTAACCAGTGGTGGTCCCAGTGACTACACCACGACCTCCATTATACCCCAGGTACCAGTGATGGTCCCAGTGACTACACCACGACCTCCACTCTACCCCAGGTACCAGTGATGGTCCCAGTGACTACACCACGACCTCCTTTCTACCCCAGGTACCAGTGGTGGTCCCAGTGATTACACCACGACCTCTACTCTACCCCAGATACCAGTGGTGGTCCCAGTGACTACACCACGACCTCCACTGTACCCCAGGTATCAGTGGTGTTCCCAGTGACTTCACCACGACCTCCACTCTACCTCAGGTACCAGTGGTGGTCCCAGTGACTTCACCACGACCTCCTCTCTACCCCTGGTACCAGTGGTGGTCCCAGTGACTACACCACGACCTCCGCTCTACCCCAGGTACCAGTGGTGGTCCCAGTGACTACACCACAACCTCCTCTCTACCCCAGGTACCAGTGGTGGTCCCAGTGACTACACCACGACCTCCGCTCTACCCCAGGTACCAGTGGTGGGCCCAGTGAGCCACCACTGGTACCTGGGGTAGAGTGTTTTTTCCACTGGATACGACCGACAACGGTGGGCTAACCCCTGCATGCGATCCTTAACAGTAGAATAACCCCTGTATGCGACCCACTACAGTGGGCTAACTCCTGTATGCGACCCACAACAGTGGGCAAACTCCTGGTGGCACGCGCCAGGCTGTGGTGAGCTGATGTAGTTCAACACATGCGGAAGATGTGGGCGGCGGCTCCCTCACCCCGCCACCCACCACTGCCGCCCACCCCGCCCACCTTATGTGTACCTACTCGCTCTCACTGCCTCGTCACCCCCCACCACACCCCACTACCTACCACCCCACACTGCCTAGTACCAGTGTTGTCACACCTGCAGGGTGCTGCCTAGCACCTGTTCTGTTACAACTGTAGCAGGTGGTGCTGCCTAGTACCAGTGTTGTCACACCTGCAGCAGGGGTACTGCCTAGCACCTGTGCTGTCACAACTGTAGCAGGTGGTGCTGCCTAATACCAGTGTTGTCACACCTGCAGCAGGTGGTGCTGCCTAGTACCAGTGTTGTCACACCTGCAGCAGGTGGTGCTGCCTAGTACCAGTGTTGTCACACCTGCAGCAGGGGTACTGCCTAGCACCTGTGCTGTCACAACTGTAGCAGGTGGTGCTGCCTAATACCAGTGTTGTCACACCTGCAGCAGGTGGTGCTGCCTAGTACCAGTGTTGTCACACCTGCAGCAGGGGTACTGCCTAGTACCAGTGCTGTCACACCTGCAGCAGGGGTACTGCCTAGCACCTGTGCTGTCACAACTGTAGCAGGTGGTGCTGCCTAATACCAGTGTTGCCACACCTGCAGCAGGTGGTGCTGCCTAGTACCAGTGTTGTCACACCTGCAGCAAGGGTGCTGCCTAGTACCAGTGTTGTCACACCTGCAGCAGGGGTACTGCCTAGCACCTGTGCTGTCACAACTGTAGCAGGTGGTGCTGCCTAATACCAGTGTTGCCACACCTGCAGCAGGTGGTGCTGCCTAGTACCAGTGTTGTCACACCTGCAGCAAGGGTGCTGCCTAGTACCAGTGCTGTCACACCTGCAGCAGGGGTACTGCCTAGCACTTGTGCTGTCACAACTGTAGCAGGTGGTGCTGCCTAATACCAGTGTTGCCACACCTGCAGCAGGTGGTGCTGCCTAGTACCAGTGCTATCACACCTGCAGCAGGGGTATTGCCTAGTACCAGTGTTGTCACACCTGCAGCAGGGGTACTGCCTAGCACCTGTGCTGTCACAACTGTAGCAGGTGGTGCTGCCTAATACCAGTGTTGCCACACCTGCAGCAGGTGGTGCAGCCTAGTACCAGTGCTGTCACACCTGCAGCAGGTAGTGCTGCCTAATACCAGTGTTGTCACACCTGCAGCAGGTAGTGCTGCCTAATACCAGTGTTGTCACACCTGCAGCAGGGGTACTGCCTAGCACCTGTGCTGTCACACCTGCAGCAGGGGTACTGCCTAGCACCTGTGCTGTCACACCTGCAGCAGGGGTACTGCCTAGCACCTGTGCTGTCACAACTGTAGCAGCCATGAAGGTTGCTCCAGGTATTAGTACCTACAAGAGCAGTTATGTTAGTAATGTGTCGTCGTCAATGTTAATCTATCATATATTGTTTTTTTTTTTAATGCTAGTTATTTTAACATATTTCCCCATCTTGTATGCTAGTCATGCTCTACCACCAAGTGAAGGAAACTTTCCATTACTCTTTAAGCACTTCTTTCTTCATTATTCGAGTGTGGCCTTGTTCATAGTGCTAAGACATTTTCTGGCAACTTTTGATAAATATATCCGACAAGTTAACCATTATATGTTAACATGCCTTTGTTAATACATAATGTTAGTATAACTCCGTCTTAGTTGCTGGACTTCAAGTTCTTGAGTGTGAATTTTGTAGTACCATCATGGTATTATTGTTAATAGTTTTCTTGACCTCGGTAAATGTCAACAACGTGACCTGTATATTCTTGACATATACTGGAGGAGTTTTTCAACACACGATATTATATTGTATATCATTACATGGAATGTGCGAGTGAATGGAGGCAAGAGGTTTTTGATATTTTACGTGCTACTGGAGTGTGAACAAGATAAAATTCAGAAAGTGATTCAGAGAAACTGTTTGGTCGACCTGGAGTGCCTGGATCTGAACGATGATGGGTGGGGACGTTGCGGTTAAGTGGGTCTTTTGAATTATAATGTCCTCGTACTTCCGGAAAGATTGCTAGGGTATGAATGATGGTGAGTGTGTTTGCCTTCTTGGGGTCACTCTACCCTGATGGCCGAGAAGGTTAAAACAAAAACTTCACTGTCTATATAATTAATAAAATCGCACACTGAAGATGGGACGCCAACATAGCCATGCTTCTATAACTACAAACACTGAAGATGGGTCACCAACAACATAGCCATGCTCTTCTAACTACAAACACTGAAGATGGGACACTACAAACATAGCCATGCTCTTCTAACCACAAACACTGAAGATGGGACAACATAGCCATGCTCTTCTAACCACAAACACTGAAGATGGGACAACATAGCCATGCTCTTCTAACTACAAACACTGAAGATGGGACACTACAAACATAGCCATGCTTCTATAGTTACAAACACTGAAGCTGGAACACCACCAACATAGCCATGCTATTGTAGCTACAAACAGATAATCACACATGCTGAAGGGGTAGTAAGTGCTACAACCACTGAAGACTTTAAAAAAAAAAGTTACTAATACGTAATTAATTAGAAACTTGGATACTTAGTTGAGAGAACGAGAGGATTTTGAGGAGAGAACGTTCATCTATGAGTAGCTAATGTGTAGTATGATAAAATGTTTAATACATTTATGTATGTGTTAACTGTATTAACACAATTTGCAGACTCAACTGAGTCTGTGTGTGCATACGTCCGCAGAAGATAAGAATGAATAAGTTTTATACATAAAACCTATAAATGATTTTAAACAATGGTATAAATTTGTACGGTGATTATGAGACCATATACTACTGACATACATTAATGGTTCGTTATATATTTTTAAGCCCAGTCCAATAATACACTGTGACTTCTTTGTACTGGAGTCATTGCACTTTATCTCAGAAACTCCGATTTCTTTTTTTATATTTATACATACTTCATATTAGCAGCTGTATAACTTGTAATTTTAGTTGGTTGTATGTGTGGCATTATCAATATTATTATCTATTATAGAATAAAAAGATAGCATCTATATGTACTATGGAAATAAATCATCCCATTAGGCATTGTTAGGATATCCTAGGTTAAGTTATCATAACTTCTCAAGCTTGTACCTTCATAACATTGTTGTACTTAAGGCAGATATATAAATACGTGTAATACAATTAATATAAACAAATATATGTATATAATAATAATAAATTAAACTTTTAAAATGTATCTACTTACAGCTCAAAGTGCAGCAGCAGAGAAACTTTCACAGCCTACACCATATACAAAAAACTTCCAGGACATCAACTCTGCAAACATATTACCATACATGTGTTGTCCGGGTCACATGACTGTCTTTAATACATAGTCATTGATGACACTAACATAAGTCTTGGTGAAGGAAGGAAAGGCAAGGGGGGGCAGGTACCAGTGACCAAAGCTTAATACTCACATAGAAAGTAGGATAAGATAATTACGATTAGTGTATTTTTGTTGAGGTGTTAAATCCGTAGGTAAACAGGCTGGATCAAGAGAAGTGAAGGACAGTTTCATTGCTGGCGTCAAGGTTCTCCCTTCTTAAAACATATGATAGCTAAGATAATTTTCATTGTTTTGCAACGCTGAAATAAAAAATACTTGCAGCAAAAGTTTGGAAACAACTGAAACAAACTTATCGTTGGAGTGTTACAACGTAGTGTTGACTCATTCATCACTACGCTACACTCACCATCAATGTTGCAGTCTTCATAGTGGCGGACAGTGTTACTTCAAGGATAGATGTTATACCCACTGGTGAGTACGGGAGGTCACATCTTAGGCCTATCCTCTTTCTTTACCATGATTGTGTGGTGTACCATTATGGTGAGGCCCCTGCCAGCCTAGCCTACCAAACATGGCTCAACCATCACACAATTCACTCACCATGTTCACACACTGAGATACAACACTAGTCCTGCCCTCCCTCTTTCACCAGTCTTCCTCCACCAGTCTCCCTCCACCAGTCTCCCTCCACCAGTCTTCCTCCGCCAGTCTCCCTCCACCAGTCTCCCTCCACCAGTCTTCCTCTGCCAGTCTCCCTCCACTAGTCTTCCTCCATTCTTCCTCCGCCAGTTTCCCTCCAGACTTTCTCCAGTCTCCCTCCACTAGTCTTCCTCCGCCAATCTCTCCCGTCTCCCTCCACTAGTTTTCCTCCAGTCTCCCTCCACCAGTCTTCCTCCGCCAGTCTCCCTCCACCAGTCTCCCTCCACCAGTCTTCCTCCGCCAGTCTCCCTCCACTAGTCTTCCTCCATTCTTCCTCCGCCAGTTTCCCTCCAGACTTTCTCCAGTCTCCCTCCACTAGTCTTCCTCCGCCAATCTCTCCCGTCTCCCTCCACTAGTTTTCCTCCAGTCTCCCGCCACCAGTCTTCCTCCACCAGTCTCCCTCACCTCAGACTTATCCTCTTCATTATACGTCAGTTATATTTATTGTAGTTATTAACTAATTACATAAATAAATTAGTTTATTTATGTGCAATTACACAACTTTTAGATGCTTACATAATAACATGTAAATTACCTAGGATAACCAAAAAAAAAAAAAAAGTTAGGTAGGTTTGTCAGAAAACAGAATAAGTGTTTCCTGGCGCGGTTTTAGCATAAGATGACCCACAGCTGGAGCTTTTGGTCATCTGACCGAGGCCTTCCACTGGCTTACCGGTTCGCCCCTTTAAAAATCATATTTATTAATAATCATAGCTATTTTCAGTGTAGATAAAAATTAATACATTAACTATCAGACAGCCTCACTCCACAAAGGGGGCAGTAAACCAGCAGCAAAGAACTACAGACCAATAGCGCTAACATCCCATATTATAAAAATCTTTGAAAGGGTTCTAAGAAGCAAGATCACCACCCATCTAGATACCCATCAGTTACACAACCCAGGGCAACATGGGTTTAGAGCAGGTCGCTCCTGTCTGTCCCAACTACTGGACCACTACGACAAGGTCCTGGATGCTCTAGAAGACAAACAGAATGCAGATGTAATATATATAGACTTTGCAAAAGCCTTCGACAAGTGTTACCATGGTGTAATAGCGCACAAAATGCGTGATAAAAGTTGGTAGATGGATCTATAATTTCCTAACAAGTAGAACACAAAGAGTAGTAGTCAACAGAGTAAAGTCTGAGGCAGCAACGGTGAAAAGCTCTGTTTCACAAGGCACAGTATTTATCCCCATTATGTTCCTTATCCTCATATCGGACACAGACAGGGATATAAGCCACAGCGCAGCGTCGTCCTTTGCAGATGACACCCGAATTTGCATAACAGTGTCCTCCATTAAAGACACCGCAAGACTCCAGGCGGACATCAACCAAATTTTTAAATGGGCTGCAGAAAACAATATGAAGCTCAATGATGAGAAATTCCAATTACTCCGATATGGAAAACGTGAGGAAATTAACATTTTAACAGAGTATAAAACAAATTCCAACCACTCAATAGAGCGAAAAACTAATGTCAAAGACCTGGGAGTGATCATGTCGGAGGATCTCACCTTCAAGGACCATAACATTGTATCAATCGCATCTGCTAGAAAAATGACAGGATGGATAATGAGAACCTTCAAAACTAGGGAGGCCAAGCCCATGATGACACTCTTCAGGTCACTTGTTCTATCTAGGCTGGAATATTGCTGCACACTAACAGCACCTTTCAAGGCAGTTGAAATTGCCGACCTAGAAAATGTACAGAGAACCTTCACGGCGCGCATAACTGCAATAAACCACCTCAGTTATTGGGAACGCTTGAAGTTCCTAAACCTGTACTCACTAGAACGCAGGAGGGAGAGATATATGATTATATACACCTGGAAAATCTTAGAGGGACTAGTACCAAACTTGCACACAAATATCACTCACTACGAAAGCAAAAGACTCGGCAGACGATGCACCATCCCCCAATGAAAAGCAGGGGTGTCACTAGCATAATAAGAGACAACACAATAAGTGTCAGAGGCCCAAGGCTGTTCAACTGCCTAACAGCATACATCAGGGGGATTACCAACAGACCCCTGGCTGTCTTCAAGCAGGCACTGGATAGGCACCTAAAGTCGGTGCCTGACCAGCCGGGTTGTGGCTCGTACGTTGGATTACGTGCGACCAGCAGTAACAGCTTGGTTGATCAGGCCCTGATCCACCATGAGGCCTGGTCACAGACTGGGCCGCGGGGGCGTTAACCCCCGAACTCTCTCCATGTATACTCAGATACAGTGAAAATAAGTCATAATTATTAGCAATAAAAATAGCACAAGCACGTTTATTGTGCATTATACTACATGGAGTCTTCCTGGAGAGCCACAATAAACCTCTATTACACTACTCAACGTTTTTACGTGCTTTTATAAATGATGTTTAATGATCAGGGTTAAACACTCAGGGTGTGACGCGTTTTATCAATATTTAGAAGTGTGTATTGAGAAAATGAACTTAAGTATTTGAGAAAAGCAATTTGAAGCTTAAATATTGTTGAGATGAATGTTGTATGTGAATGATAAAAGTGAATATTGATTATAACCCACTAAATACTGCGATTTTAAAAACTTGTTATAACCTAGTAAACTGTACAGGTGGTCATCTGGTAATATTACAAACTTGTTATAGCCTAGTAAACTGTACACGTGGTCATCTGGTAATATTACAAACTTGTTATAGCCTAGTAAACTGTACACGTGGTCATCTAGTAATATTACAAACTTGTTATAACCTAGTAAACTGTACACGTGGTCATCTAGTAATATTACAAACTTGTTATAACCTAGTAAACTGTACACGTGGTCATCTAGTAATATTACAAACTTGTTATAGCCTAGTAAACTGTACACGTGGTCATCTAGTAATATTACAAACTTGTTATAACCTAGTAAACTGTACACGTGGTCATCTAGTAATATTACAAACTTGTTATAACCTAGTAAACTGTACACGTGGTCATCTAGTAATATTACAAACTTGTTATAGCCTAGTAAACTGTACACGTGGTCATCTAGTAATATTACAAACTTGTTATAACCTAGTAAACTGTACACGTGGTCATCTAGTAATATTACAAACTTGTTATAACCTAGTAAACTGTACACGTGGTCATCTAGTAATATTACAAACTTGTTATAACCTAGTAAACTGTACACGTGGTCATCTAGTAATATTACAAACTTGTTATAACCTAGTAAACTGTACACGTGGTCATCTAGTAATATTACAAACTTGTTATAACCTAGTAAACTGTACACGTGGTCATCTAGTAATATTACAAACTTGTTATAGCCTAGTAAACTGTACACGTGGTCATCTAGTAATATTACAAACTATTAAGTATTACAAGAAGAAACAAGGAGAACATTGCTGGAGTTTTTGGTAGACAACACTAAAAATATATTAGTCTTACGTACATAAAGAACTGGTGAATAAATAATCGAATCTACATCTACTGTAATTAAAATAAAATAAATATTGATCGCCTTAGGCAACAGATACCTAAAATATGTACTGTCAAGACCATAGTGTTCCCACAGTGTTGTCATGTGAGTTATGACTGAGTTATGTACTGTCAAGACCATAGTGTTCCCACAGTGTTGTCATGTGAGTTATGATGAGTTATGTACTGTCAAGACCATAGTGTTCCCACAGTGTTGTCATGTGAGTTATGACTGAGTTATGTACTGTCAAGACCATAGTGTTCCCACAGTGTTGTCATGTGAGTTATGACTGAGTTATGTTGATATTCCACCAACATCAACATTGTTAAACCTTCAAATTATAATATACGGTCTTAAATATGTATAAAAAAAACAAATATAATCCTACAAATATTTTTATATTGATTCAAGTATTATATATGTGGTGCAGGTAGCTGGGTCCTGTATAGCTATGACTGACCCTCAGTGTTATTCTGTGACCCTCAGTGTTATACTGTGACCCTCAGTGTTATATGTGGTGCAGGTAGCTGGGTCCTGTATAGCTATGACTGACCCTCAGTGTTATAATGTGACCCTCAGTGTTATGTGGTGCAGGTAGCTGGTCCTGTATAACTATGACTGACCCTCAGTGTTATTCTGTGACCCTCAGTGTTATACTGTGACCCTCAGTGTTATATGTGGTGCAGGTAGCTGGGTCCTGTATAGCTATGACTGACCCTCAGTGTTATAATGTGACCCTCAGTGTTATACTGTGACCCTCAGTGTTATATGTGGTGCAGGTAGCTGGGTCCTGTATAGCTATGACTGACCCTCAGTGTTATTCTGTGACCCTCAGTGTTATACTGTGACCCTCAGTGTTATATGTGGTGCAGGTAGCTGGGTCCTGTATAGCTATGACTGACCCTCAGTGCTATTCTGTGACCCTCAGTGTTATAATGTGACCCTCAGTGTTATACTGTGACCCCTCGGTGTTACTGTGACCCCTCAGTGTTATTCTGTGACTCGTTGTCATACTTTGACCCTCAGTGTTATACTTTGACCCTCAGTATTATACTGTGACCCCTCAATGTTATTCTGTTACCTTCAGTGTTATAGTGTGACCCCCAGTGTTATAGTGTAACCCCTCAATGTTATAGTGTGACCCCTCGGTGTTATTGTGACCCCTCAGTGTTATACTGTTACCCATCAGTGTCACACTGTGACCCCTCTGTTATACTAAGACCCGTTATTGTTATACTATGACCCCTCAGTGTTATACTATGACCCCTCAGTGTTATACTATGACCCCTCAGTGTTATACTATGACCCCTCAGTGTTATACTATGACCCCTCAGTGTTATACTGTGACCCCTCAGTGTTATACTATGACCCCTCAGTGTTATACTATGACCCCTCAGTGTTATACTATGACCCCTCAGTGTTATACTATGACCCCTCAGTGTTATACTGTGACTCCTCGGTGTTATTTATTTATTTATTTATTTATTTAGTAATTTTAGCACACATACAGAGGTACAAAAAAAAATACAGGTAAGAGCAGCATGCCAAAGCCACTTATATGCATAGCATTACGGGCTGGCTTAAAATTAACTTAAGATTAACTAAGCAATGATGAAATCAGTGATAAAACATTATTGTAAACAGATTACTATAAAGCACAAATGAGTATTACAAAGACAGGTCCTATTCTGTGACTCGTTGCCATACTGTGACCCTCAGTGTTATACTGTGATCCTCAGTATTATACTGTGACCCTCAGTGTTGTTATACTGTGACCCTCAGTGTCTTATTCTGTGACCCTCAGTGTTGTTATACTGTGACTGTTTTTTATAGTGATTTAAACTCGGCTCTTGGATTAAAACAATGATACAATCCTTATTTTATAGCACACACACACACACACACACACTCAGGAGCTAGGACTCGACCCCTGCAACCACAAATAGGTGAGTACACACACACACACACACACACACACACACACACACACACACACATGGATGGATGTGGTACTTGAAAACCTCATGCATCAACATGTCAGGGACACAACCAGAGAGAGAGGGGAGGATGAGCCAGCAAGACTGGATCTTGTGTTCACCCTGAGCAGTTCAGACATCGAGGACATCACTTACGAGAGGCCCCTTGGAGCTAGCGATCATGTGGTTCTGAGTTTTGACTATATAGTAGAGTTACAAGTGGAGAAGGTAACAGGAACTGAAGGGGACAGGCCAAACTATAAAAGGGGGGACTACACAGGTATGAGAAACTTCCTGCAGGAGATTCAGTGGGACAGAGAAATGGTAGGAAAATCAGTAAACGAGATGATGGAATATGTGGCAACAAAGTGCAAGGAGGCAGAGGAAAGTTTTGTTCCCAAGGGAAACAGAAATAATAGGAAGACCAAAACGAGTCCTTGGTTTACCCGAAGGTGTAGGGAGGCAAAAACTAAGTGCAACAGAGAATGGAAAAGGTACAGGAGGCATAGGACCCAGGAAAACAAGGAGATTAGTAGAAGAGCCAGAAACGAGTATGCGCAGATAAGGAGGGAGGCCCAGCGACAGTATGAAAACGACATAGCATCGAAAGTCAAATCTGACCCGAAACTGCTGTATAGCCACATTAGGAGGAAGACAACAGTCAAGGACCAGGTGATAAGGCTGAGGAAAGAAGGTGGAGAACTCACAAGAAACGATCAAGAGGTATGTGAGGAGCTCAACACGAGATTTAAGGAAGTATTTACAGTAGAGACAGGAAGGACTCTGGGGGGACAGACCAGATGGGGACACCAACAAGGAATACACCAACAAGTGTTGGACGACATACATACAGATGAGGAGGAGGTGAAGAAACTGCTAAGGGACATCGATACCTCAAAGGCAATGGGACCGGACAACATCTCTCCATGGGTCCTTAGAGAGGGAGCAGATATGTTGTGCGTACCACTTACCACAATCTTCAACACATCCCTGGAAACTGGGCAACTACCTGAGGTATGGAAGACGGCAAATGTAGTTCCCATTTTCAAAAAAGGAGACAGAAAAGAGGCACTAAACTATAGACCTGTGTCATTGACGTGTATAGTATGCAAAATTATGGAGAAGATTATCAGGAGGAGAGTGGTGGAGCACCTGGAACGGAACAGGAGTATAAATGCCAACCAGCACGGATTCACGGAAGGCAAATCCTGTGTCACAAACCTTCTGGAGTTTTATGATAAAATAACAGAAGTAAGACAAGAGAGAGAGGGGTGGGTTGATTGCATCTTCTTGGACTGCAAGAAGGCCTTTGACACAGTTCCTCACAAGAGATTAGTGCAGAAGCTAGAGCATCAGGCGCATATAACAGGAAGGGCACTGCAATGGATCAGAGAATACCTGACAGGGAGGCAACAACGAGTCATGGTACGTAATGATGTATCACAGTGGGCACCTGTGACGAGCGGGGTCCCACAGGGGTCGGTCCTAGGACCAGTGCTATTTTTGGTATATGTGAACGACATGACGGAAGGGTTAGACTCAGAAGTGTCCCTGTTTGCAGATGATGTGAAGTTAATGAGGAGAATTAAATCTGATGAGGACCAGGCAGGACTTCAAAGAGACCTGGACAGACTGGACACCTGGTCCAGCAAATGGCTTCTCGAATTTAATCCTGCCAAATGCAAAGTCATGAAGATAGGGGAAGGGCACAGAAGACCACAGACAGAGTATAGGCTAGGTGGCCAAAGACTGCAAACCTCACTCAAGGAGAAAGATCTTGGGGTGAGTATAACACCGAGCATGTCTCCGGAAGCACACATCAATCAGATAACTGCTGCAGCATATGGGCGCCTGGCAAACCTGAGAACAGCATTCCGACACCTTAGTAAGGAATCATTCAAGACACTGTACACCGTGTATGTCAGGCCCATACTGGAGTATGCAGCACCTGTTTGGAACCCGCACTTGATAAAGCACGTCAAGAAACTAGAGAAAGTACAAAGGTTTGCAACAAGGTTAGTTCCAGAGCTAAGGGGAATGTCCTATGAAGAAAGATTAAGGGAAATCGGCCTGACGACACTGGAGGACAGGAGGGTCAGGGGAAACATGATAACGACATATAAAATACTGCGTGGAATAGACAAGGTGGACAAGGACAGGATGTTCCAGGGAGGGGACACAGAAACAAGAGGCCACAATTGGAAGTTGAAGACACAAATGAGTCAGAGAGATAGTAGGAAGTATTTCTTCAGTCATAGAGTTGTAAGGCAGTGGAATAGCCTAGAAAAATGACGTAGTGGAGGCAGGAACCATACACAGTTTTAAGACGAGGTTTGATAAAGCTCATGGAGCGGGGAGAGAGAGGGTCTAGTAGCAACCGGTGAAGAGGCGGGGCCAGGAGCTAGGACTCGACCCCTGCAACCACAAATAGGTGAGTACACACACACACACACACACACACACACACACACACTCACACACACACACACACACACACACACACACACACACACACACACACACACACACACACACACACACACACACACACACACACACACACACACACACACACACACACACACACACACACACAAACACACACACACACACACTCACACACACACACACACACACACACACACACACACACACACACACACACACACACACACACACACACACACACACACACACGCACACCAGAAACGAATATGCACAGATAAGAAGGGAGGCCCAAAGACAATATGAAAACGACATAGCAGCAAAAGCCAAATCTGACCCGAAACTGTTGTACAGCCACATCAGGAGGAAAACAACAGTCAAGGACCAGGTAATCAGGCTAAGGAAGGAAGGAGGAGAGACAACAAGAAATGACCGTGAAGTATGTGAGGAACTCAACAAGAGATTCAAAGAAGTGTTCACAGAGGAGACAGAAGGGGCTCCAGAAAGACGGAGAGGTGGGGCACACCACCATGTGCTGGACACAGTGCACACAACCGAGGAAGAAGTGAAGAGGCTTCTGAGTGAGCTAGATACCTCAAAGGCAATGGGGCCAGATAACATCTCCCCATGGGTATTGAGAGAGGGAGCAGAGGTGCTATGTGTACCCCTAACAACAATATTCAATACATCTATCGAAACAGGGAGATTGCCTGAGGCATGGAAGACAGCAAATGTAGTCCCAATCTTTAAAAAAGGAGACAGACATGAAGCATTAAACTACAGACCAGTGTCACTGACATGTATAGTATGCAAAATCATGGAGAAGATTATCAGGAGAAGAGCGGTGGAACACCTAGAAAGGAACGATCTCATCAACAGCAGCCAACATGGTTTCAGGGACGGGAAATCCTGTGTCACAAACCTACTGGAGTTCTATGACATGGTGACAGCAGTAAGACAAGAGAGAGAGGGGTGGGTGGATTGCATTTTCTTGGACTGCAAGAAGGCGTCTGACACAGTTCCACACAAGAGATTGGTGCAAAAACTGGAGGACCAAGCAGGGATAACAGGGAAGGCACTACAATGGATCAGGGAATACTTGTCAGGAAGACAGCAGCGAGTCATGGTACGTGGCGAGGTGTCAGAGTGGGCACCTGTGACCAGCGGGGTCCCACAGGGGTCAGTCCTAGGACCAGTGCTGTTTCTGGTATTTGTGAACGACATGACGGAAGGAATAGACTCTGAGGTGTCCCTGTTTGCAGATGACGTGAAGTTGATGAGAAGAATTCACTCGATCAAAGACCAGGCAGAACTACAAAGGGATCTGGACAGGCTGCAGACCTGGTCCAGCAATTGGCTCCTGGAGTTCAATCCCACCAAGTGCAAAGTCATGAAGATTGGGGAAGGGCAAAGAAGACAGTCTAGGGGGCCAGAGACTACAAACCTCACTCAAGGAAAAAGATCTTGGGGTGAGTATAACACCAGGCACATCTCCTGAAGCGCACATCAACCAAATAACTGCTGCAGCATATGGGCGCCTAGCAAACCTCAGAACAGCATTCCGACATCTTAATAAGGAATCGTTCAGGACCCTGTACACCGTGTACGTTAGGCCCATATTGGAGTATGCGGCACCAGTTTGGAACCCATACCTAGCCAAGCACGTAAAGAAACTAGAGAAAGTGCAAAGGTTTGCAACAAGACTAGTCCCAGAGCTAAGAGGTATGTCCTACGAGGAGAGGTTAAGGGAAATCAACCTGACGACACTGGAGGACAGGAGAGATAGGGGGGACATGATAACGACATACAAAATACTGAGAGGAATTGACAAGGTGGACAAAGACAGGATGTTCCAGAGATTGGACACAGTAACAAGGGGACACAGTTGGAATTTGAAGACACAGATGAATCACAGGTATGTTAGGAAGTATTTCTTCAGCCACAGAGTAGTCAGTAAGTGGAATAGTTTGGGAAGCGATGTAGTGGAGGCAGGATCCATACATAGCTTTAAGCAGAGGTATGATAAAGCTCACGGCTCAGGGAGAGTGACCTAGTAGCGATCAGTGAAGAGGCGGGGCCAGGAGCTCGGACTCGACCCCCTCAACCTCAACTAGGTGAGTACAACTAGGTGAGTACACACACACACACACACACACACACACACACACACACACACACACACACACACACGCACACACACACACACACACCGAGAAGACACTTTGTATATAGTGTGAGTGAGTTGCTATGGTGAGGCAAACAGATGTGGGATGTGGGCACTGCCCTGGGCACTGCCCTGGGCACTGCCCTGAGAACTGCCCTGGGCACTGCCCTGAGAATTGCCAACAGCTGTAGTGGGACTTGAGACGTGAGCACAAGACAAGACACACCCAGTACACACAAGACACACCCAGTACACACAAGACACACCCAGTACACTCACAAGACACACCCAGTACACTCACAAGACACACCCAGTACTCACAAGACACACCCAGTACACTCACAAGACACACCCAGTACACACAAGACACACCCAGTACACACAAGACACACCCAGAACACTCACAAGACACACCCAGTACTCACAAGACACACCCAGTACACTCACAAGACACACCCAGTACACTCACAAGACACACCCAGTACACTCACAAGACACACCCAGTACACTCACAAAACACACCCAGCATATTCACAAGACACACCCAGTACACTCACAAGACACACCCAGTACTCACAAAGCACACCCAGTACACTCACATGACACACCCAGTATATTCACAAGACACACCCAGTACACTCACAAGACACACCCAGTACTCACAAAGCACACCCAGTACACTCACATGACACACCCAGTACACTCACAAGACACACCCAGTACACTCACAAGGCACACCCAGTACACTCACAAGGCACACCCAGTACACTCACAAGACACACCCAGTACACTCACAAGGCACACCCAGTACACTCACAAGGCACACCCAGTACACTCACAAGACACATCCAGCACACTCACAAGACACACCCAGTACACTCACAAGACACACCCAGTACACTCACAAGACACACCCTGTACTCACAAGACACACCCAGTACACTCACAAGACACCCAGTACACTCATAAGACACACCCAGTACACTCACAAGGCACACCCAGTACACTCACAAGGCACACCCAGTACACTCACAAGACACACCCAATACACTCACAAGGCACACCCAGTACACTCACAAGGCACACCCGGTACACTCACAAGGCACACCCAGTACACTCACAAGACACACCCAGTACACTCACAGGGCACACCCAGTACACTCACAAGACACACCCAGTACACTCACAAGGCACACCCAGTACACTCACAAGGCACATCCAGTACACTCACAAGACACACTCAGTACACTCACAAGACACACCCAGTACACTCACAAGACACACCCAGTACACTCACAAGACACACCCAGTACACTCATAAGACTCACCCAGTACACTCACAAGACACACCCAGTACACTCACAAGACACACCCAGTACACTCACAAAACACACCTAGTACTCACAAGACACACCCAGTACACTCACAAGACACACCCAGTACACTCACAAGACACACCAGTACACTCATAATACACACCCAGTACACTCACAAGACAACCCAGTACACTCACAAGATACACCCAGTACACTCATAAGACACACCCAGTACACTCAGACACACCCAGTACACTCACAAGACACACCCAGTACACTCAGACACACCCAGTACACTCACAAGACACACCCAGTACACTCAGACACACCCAGTACACTCAGACACACCCAGTACACTCAGACACACCCAGTACACTCAGACACACCCAGTACACTCACAAGACACACCCAGTACACTCAGACACACCCAGTACACTCAGACACACCCAGTACACTCAGACACACCCACTACACTCACAAGACACACCCAGTACACTCAGACACACCCAGTACACTCAGACACACCTAGTACACTCAGACACACCCAGTACACTCAGACACACCCAGTACACTCAGACACCCAGTACACTCACAAGACACACCCAGTACACTCAGACACACCCAGTACACTCAGACACACCCAGTACACTCAGACACACCCAGTACACTCAGACACACCCAGTACACTCAGACACACCCAGTACACTCACAAGACACACCCAGTACACTCAGACACACCCAGTACACTCAGACACACCCAGTACACTCAGACACACCCAGTACACTCACAAGACACACCCAGTACACTCAGACACCCCCAGTACACTCAGACACACCCAGTACACACAGACACACCCAGAACACTCACAAGACACACCCAGTACACTCAGACACACCCAGTACACTCAGACACACCCAGTACACTCAGACACACCCAGTACACTCACAAGACACACCCAGTACACTCAGACACACCCAGTACACTCAGACACACCCAGTACACTCAGACACCCAGTACACTCACAAGACACACCCAGTACACTCAGACACACCCAGTACACTCAGACACACCCAGTACACTCACAAGACACACCCAGTACACTCAGACACACCCAGTACACTCAGACACCCAGTACACTCAGACACACCCAGTACACCCACAAGACACACCCAGTACACTCAGACACACCCAGTACACTCAGACACACCCAGTACACTCAGACACACCCAGTACACTCACAAGACACACCCAGTACACTCAGACACACCCAGTACACTCAGACACACCCAGTACACTCACAAGACACACCCAGTACACTCAGACACACCCAGTACACTCACAAGACACACCCAGTACACTCAGACACACCCAGTACACTCAGACACACCCAGTACACTCAGACACACCCAGTACACTCAGACACACCCAGTACACTCCACAACCCAGTACACACACCAGTACACTCAGACACACCCAGTACACTCAGACACACCCAGTACACTCAGACACAGTACACTCAGACACACCCAGTACACTCAGACACACCCAGTACACTCAGACACAGTACACTCAGTACACTCAGACACACCCAGTACACTCACACACCCAGTACACTCAGACACCACTCAGTACACTCAGACACACCCAGTACACTCAGACACACCCAGTACACTCAGACACACCCAGACACACCAGTACACTCAGACACACCCAGTACACTCAGACACGCCCAGTACACTCAGACACCCAGTACACTCACAAGACACACCCAGTACACTCAGACACACCCAGTACACTCAGACACACCCAGTACACTCACAAGACACACCCAGTACACTCAGACACACCCAGTACACTCAGACACCCAGTACACTCAGACACACCCAGTACACTCAGACACACCCAGTACACTCACAAGACACACCCAGTACACTCAGACACACCCAGTACACTCAGACACACCCAGTACACTCAGACACACCCAGTACACTCAGACACACCCAGTACACTCAGACACACCCAGTACACTCAGACACACCCAGTACACTCAGACACACCCAGTACACTCAGACACACCCAGTACACTCAGACACACCCAGTACACTCACAAGACACACCCAGTACACTCAGACACACCCAGTACACTCACAAGACACACCCAGTACACTCAGACACACCCAGTACACTCACAAGACACACCCAGTACACTCAGACACACCCAGTACACTCACAAGACACACCCAGTACACTCAGACACACCCAGTACACTCAGACACACCCAGTACACTCAGACACACCCAGTACACCCACAAGACACACCCAGTACACTCAGACACCCAGTACACTCAGACACACCCAGTACACTCAGACACACCCAGTACACTCAGACACACCCAGTACACTCAGACACACCCAGTACACTCACAAGACACACCCAGTACACCCACACCCAGTACACTCAGACACACCCAGTACACTCAGACACACCCAGTACACTCAGACACACCCAGTACACTCAGACACACCCAGTACACTCAGACACACCCAGTACACTCAGACACACCCAGTACACTCACACAGTACACACCACCCCGTACACTCAGACACACCCCGTACACTCACAAGACACACCCAGTACACTCAGACACACCCAGTACACTCACAAGACACACCCAGTACACTCAGACACACCCAGTACACTCAGACACACCCAGTACACTCAGACACACCCAGTACACTCAGACACACCCAGTACACTCAGACACACCCAGTACACTCAGACACACCCAGTACACTCAGACACACCCAGTACACTCAGACACACCCAGTACACTCAGACACACCCAGTACACTCAGACACACCCAGTACACTCACACAACACACCCAGTACACTCAGACACACCCAGTACACTCAGACACACCCAGTACACTCAGACACACCCAGTACACTCAGACACACCCAGTACACACACACCCAGTACACTCAGACACACCCAGTACACTCAGACACACCCAGTACACTCAGACACAGACACACCCAGTACACTCAGACACACCCAGTACACTCAGACACACCCAGTACACTCACAAGACACACCCAGTACACTCAGACACACCCAGTACACTCAGACACACCCAGTACACTCAGACACACCCAGTACACTCAGACACAGTACACTCAGACACACCCAGTAAACTCACAAGACACACCCAGTACACTCAGACACACCCAGTACACTCACAAGACACACCCAGTACACTCAGACACACCCAGTACACTCAGACACACCCAGTACACTCAGACACACCCAGTACACTCAGACACACCCAGTACACTCAGACACACCCAGTACACTCAGACACACCCAGTACACTCAGACACACCCAGTACACTCAGACACACCCAGTACACTCAGACACACCCAGTACACTCAGACACACCCAGTACACTCAGACACACCCAGTACACTCAGACACACCCAGTACACTCAGACACACCCAGTACACTCAGACACACCCAGTACACTCACACGACACACCCAGTACACACACAACACACACCCAGTACACTCAGACACACCCAGTACACTCAGACACACCCAGTACACTCAGACACACCCAGTACACTCAGACACACCCAGTACACTCAGACACACCCAGTACACTCAGACACACCCAGTACACTCACAAGACACACCCAGTACACTCACAAGACACACCCAGTACACTCAGACACACCCAGTACACTCAGACACACCCAGTACACTCAGACACACCCAGTACACTCAGACACACCCAGTACACTCAGACACACCCAGTACACTCAGACACACCCAGTACACTCAGACACACCCAGTACACTCAGACACACCCAGTACACTCAGACACACCCAGTACACTCACAAGACACACCCAGTACACTCACAAGACACACCCAGTACACTCAGACACACCCAGTACACTCAGACACACCCAGTACACTCAGACACACCCAGTACACTCAGACACACCCAGTACACTCAGACACACCCAGTACACTCAGACACCCAGTACACTCACAAGACACACCCAGTACACTCACAAGACACACCCAGTACACTCAGACACACCCAGTACACTCAGACACACCCAGTACACTCAGACACACCCAGTACACTCAGACACACCCAGTACACTCACAAGACACACCCAGTACACTCACAAGACACACCCAGTACACTCAGACACACCCAGTACACTCAGACACACCCAGTACACTCAGACACACCCAGTACACTCAGACACACCCAGTACACCCAGACACACCCAGTACACTCAGACACACCCAGTACACTCAGACACACCCAGTACACTCAGACACACCCAGTACACTCAGACACACCCAGTACACTCAGACACACCCAGTACACTCAGACACACCCAGTACACTCAGACACACCCAGTACACCCAGACACACCCAGTACACTCAGACACACCCAGTACACTCAGACACACCCAGTACACTCAGACACACCCAGTACACTCAGACACACCCAGTACACTCAGACACACCCAGTACACTCAGACACACCCAGTACACCCACAAGACACAACACTCCGGGATAATGGAAGTACTGGGTCTTACCGTGAACATATCATTTACAAGTTTCTCTCAATAATTTACAAATGAGGTGACTTCTCCCTCCAACACTTCCTCCTCCTCCACCAGTCCTCTCTCCACCTCCACCAGTCCTCTCTCCACCTTCACTAGTCCTCTCTTCAACACCAACTGAACACTCCACCATCTTATTCACCACCAGCATGGGAGTACACTAGTCCACCACCATCATGGGAGTACACTAGTCCACCACCATCATGGGAGTACACTAGTCCACCACCAGCATGGGAGTACACTAGTCCACCACCATCATGGGAGTACACTAGTCCACCACCATCATGGGAGTACACTAGTCCACCACCAGCATGGGAGTACACTAACATGTGAGTACACTAGTCCACCACCATCATGGGAGTACACTAGTCCACCACCATCATGGGAGTACACTAGTCCACCACCATCATGGGAGTACACTAGTCCACCACCAGCATGGGAGTACACTAACATGTGAGTACACTAGTCCACCACCAGCATGTGAGTACACTACTCCACCACCATCATGGGAGTACACTAGTCCACCACCATCATGGGAGTACACTAGTCCACCACCATCATGGGAGTACACTAGTCCACCACCATCATGGGAGTACACTAGTCCACCACCATCATGGGAGTACACTAGTCCACCACCATCATGGGAGTACACTAGTCCACCACCATCATGGGAGTACACTAGTCCACCACCAGCATGGGAGTACACTAACATGTGAGTACACTAGTCCACCACCAGCATCAGTGTACACTAACATGTGAGTACACTAGTCCACCACCATCATGGGAGTACACTAGTCCACCACCAGCATCAGAGTACACTAACATGTGAGTACACTAGTCCACCACCAGCATGAGAGTACACTAACATGTGAGTACACTAGTCCACCACCAGCATCAGAGTACACTACCATGTGAGTACACTAGTCTACCACCAGCATCAGAGTACACTAACATGTGAGTACACTAGTCCACCACCAGCATCAGTGTACACTAACATGTGAGTACACTAGTCCACCACCATCATCAGAGTACACTAGTCCACCACCAGCATCAGAGTACACTACCATGTGAGTACACTAGTCTACCACCAGCATCAGAGTACACTAACATGTGAGTACACTAGTCCACCACCAGCATGAGAGTACACTAACATGTGAGTACACTAGTCCACCACCAGCATCAGTGTACACTAACATGTGAGTACACTAGTCCACCACCAGCATCAGAGTACACTAGTCCACCACCAGCATCAGAGTACACTAGTCCACCACCAGCATCAGAGTACACTAACATGTGAGTGCACTAGTCCACCACCAGCATTAGAGTACACTAATATGTGAGTACACTAGTCCACAACCAGCATGGGAGTACACTCGTCCAACACTAGCAACATGTGAGTACACTAGTCCACCACGAGCATGTGAGTACACTAGTCCACCACCAGCATGGGAGTACACTAATCTAACACCAGCATGTGAGTACACTAGTCCACCACTAGCATGGGAGTACACTAGTCCACCACCAGCATGGGAGTACACTAGTCCACCACCAGCATGGGAGTACACTAGTCCACCACCAGCATGGGAGTACACTAGTCCACCACCAGCATGGGAGTACACTAGTCCACCACCAGCATGGGAGTACACTAGTCCACCACCAGCATGGGAGTACACTAGTCCACCACCAGCATGGGAGTACACTAGTCCACCACCAGCATGGGAGTACACTAGTCCACCACCAGCATGGGAGTACACTAGTCCACCACCAGCATGGGAGTACACTAGTCCACCACCAGCATCAGAGTACACTAGTCCACCACCAGCATCAGAGTACACTAGTCCACCACCAGCATCAGAGTACACTAGTCCACCACCAGCATCAGAGTACACTAGTCCACCACCAGCATCAGAGTACACTAGTCCACCACCAGCATCAGAGTACACTAGTCCACCACCAGCATCAGAGTACACTAGTCCACCACCAGCATCAGAGTACACTAGTCCACCACCAGCATGGGAGTACACTAGTCCACCACCAGCATCAGAGTACACTAGTCCACCACCAGCATCAGAGTACACTAGTCCACCACCAGCATGGGAGTACACTAGTCCACCACCAGCATCAGAGTACACTAGTCCACCACCAGCATGAGAGTACATAATTTTGGTATGTTTCTGACACTGTCTTAGGCTGCAACAAACGACTGACTAATTTATAATTCTCTACTTAGAGGGACCAGACAACAGCCGTATTAGCACTGCAACACTGAAACACAGTGTTTCACTTTACACAATGTTGTTCAAAGTTGTTACAGTGTTTCACGCCACAATATTGCTCAGAGTTGTAACAATGTTTCACGTCAGACAAAGGTTCAACAAAAACTGTTTATCAATCAGTGTTGGTGGCGTGACCCGTCAGACTCCTTAGAATAATTTTTGGTATAATTGTTGCTTGAAGTCAGTGACTCAAGCGTTGTGGCCGAGGTATTGTTGACTGTCGTGCGTGTTGCAGGCAACCTCTCACGCATCTTCCCTCACTCATTCAGTGAGAATTTTACAAAGTTATGAAAGTAACAAACTATGCCCGAAATGTTCGTGCAATCTAGCGGCTTTCTGTGCTTTAACAATATTTTATTACATGTAATCTACACATTGTACTGTACAAAGAAATAAATTATTTGAATTTGAATATGTCAACAATCATGGGCACTGATCCTGCCAACAATCTCGTGGACTGATTCTGCCAACAATTTCGGGGACTAATCCTGCGGCCTCACTCAAGAGCCTGGTGGCTACCGTCGCAGTTTTGCGTGCCAGGCCCCCAGTTTACTCTTCAGCAATTCTCACACAAATTTTTTTCGTTTTATTTTTTTTTAACTTTCAGAACGTTGTGAAATGCTTATTACAAGGGCAAGAATCATGAATATATGATCTATGTTCAAAACGACCCGTGTAGACGATCTGTCTGTGCAATGAACTTTGACGTAAAGCCTACACATATTGGGATCTTCCCAGTGTTATGTGTGAGAAGATCAGATTCAGAACGCTTTGAACACTGGTGGCATGGTGAATATAGTGGTGGTCTGGCGTGTGATGTCTGGCGTGTGATGTCTGGCGTGTGAGGTGGACAGTACTTCCTACATAATGTGTCAGGGTCATGGTGAACTGCCGTGCGTGAAACAAGGAAAATCTCGCTCATTTTTCAATACGTTAGATTGAAAGTAGAATAATAACCAGTGTTCGTGAGGAAAGAAATACTGGCGATAGTACCTTTACCCAAGACGCCTGTGATTATAGTTCCAAATTAGGGTGCGTGTGTATGAGCTGCCTGAGCCTCACTCACTCTACCTACATCACAATGGTTACTTGCTTGCGTGTTTAATTGGGTTTGATACCTATCTACTACATGAGGGTTATAAAGGCTGCATGTAACTTGTTCACCACCAGCGGAGAATACTTGAATCCCTTAAGTAGGGATTAACATACTCTGTGTATATGGTCGGATTAGATTTTATCACCGAAGTGGCTAGTTTATTGTGCACCCCATATCCATCCTGTGGACGGTAGTGCAAGAGCATATGGATACACAAAAGGCCTAGGAACTAGGCCCCGAAGAGTTAACAGGAATACATATGGATTTATATCTACATATCTAAAGTTCAGTTATCTGTTACAAGCAAATTTAGGAAATTTGCTTAGTATATCTGGTATCTTATTTTCATTAATAAGATATCGTGACATGTCACATAGGTTATTATACTGTCTATCTCTGTATTTCTCAATAAGTGGACAATTAAGCACATAGTGTTCAAGACAGTGACCATATGCCTGATCACATAATTTACATTTAATTTGATCATCATCTGTGTGTCTCCCAAACTGCCAGAAGTACTTGTAACCAAGCCTAAGTCTGGCCACTACAACATCAGTCAGTACTTGTAACCAAGCCTAAGTCTGGCCACTACAACATCAGTCAGTACTTGTAACCAAGCTTAAGTCTGGCCACTACAACATCAGTCAGTACTTGTAACCAAGCCTAAGCCTGGCCACTACAACATCAGTCAGTACTTGTAACCAAGCCTAAGCCTGGCCACTACAACATCAGTCAGTACTTGTAACCAAGCCTAAGCCTGGCCACTACAACATCAGTCAGTACTTGTAACCAAGCCTAAGCCTGGCCACTACAACATCAGTCAGTCTGTTCACATTGCAAGTTGCTCCATAAACATACTTATCTACGTTCATGTTATCATAGTGGGTTATAGATCTACTCAGGCTTCTAACTGCATTCCTATAACAATCATTTTCATTATTTACTTCTCTCCTAATATTACTCCAAATGCTAGACACAGATATACCAAAGTTATATTCTACATTCTCCTTCTGGAGAATGTATATATACTGAAAAATATACAAATCTCAGTGTATATAAAATGCGACAGTGATATAGCCTCCATCTGTATCTCACTGGACTTCAATCCCAAATTCACTTTCATTAAGAAAACATTGATTTACAGCTACATAATACAATGTTACAAAGTCACATGCTTGCTGTTTATATCTTGGATGGAACTGTTCTTACGAAAACGTTAACAGTTTATCTAGTAAGTAACTAACGTTTATCTAATTGAACGTGTAAATTACACTTACATAACATAAGAAGGGACACTGCAATAAGCATACTGGTCCATGGTAGGCAATTCAAACTCACACCCACCCACACTCAATCATGTATCTGTCTAACCTATTTTTGAAGCTATCCAAAGGTTCTCACTTCAATGACGCTACCTGAGAATTTGTTCCACTCAACTCTGTTACCAATGTTTTTCTAACTTTTCTAAACCTAAATTTTGCCAACTTGAACTCATTACTGCGAGTCCTATCTTGGTTAGATATTTTTTAGCACATTATTTATATCCCCTTTATTTATTCCTGTCTACCATTTACACACTTCAGTCTTATTATTTCTTAATTCTGCGTCTTTCCTAAGAGTGCAGAGTCAGTGCCCTCAGTCTATCCTCGTAGGAAAGATTTCTGATACATGCGATCAACTTTGTACAAACATCTTTCTATGTATGTTTTCCAGCGAATTTATGTTCATTCTGGAGACCAGAACTGAACATTCTGTAATATGGAGATCAGAACTAAGCATTCTGTAATATGGACCCCTCAAGGAAGGTTCCTTGATGTTGGTGAGGGGCTCTTGATTTAGGGAATTAGATCTGTGCTCCAGTTCCCCGAATTAAGCCTGAATGCTTTCCACATCCCCCCCCAGGCGCTGTATAATCCTCCGGGTTTAGCGCTTCCCCCTTGATTATAATAATAATAATGTAATATGGAGATCAGAACTAAGCATTCTGTAATATGGAGATCAGAACTAAGCATTCTGTAATATGGAGATCAGAACTGAGCAGCATACTATACTAAATGAGGCTTCTTGATATGAAGTCCAGAATTCTGTTTACAATTATTGTGAGCACTAAAACACTGTTGTAATAACTTGAAATTACTGTTGGCCAGAACTCCTAAATCTTTTTCACTGTAACTACACTGTGGCTAAAGTGTAGCTACACTGTGTGGCTAAACTGCAGCTACACTGTGTGGCTAAATTGTTGCTACACTGTGTGGCTAAACTGGAGCTACACTGTGTGGCTAAACTGTAGTTAGTGTGGCTAAACTGCAGCTACAGTGTGGCTAAACTGTAGCTACACTGTGTGGCTAAACTGTAGCTACACTGTGTGGCTAAACTGTAGTTAGTGTGGCTAAACTGGAGCTACACTGTGTGGCTAAACTGTAGTTAGTGTGGCTAAACTGTAGCTACACTGTGTGGCTAAACTGTAGTTAGTGTGGCTAAACTGCAGCTACAGTGTGGCTAAACTGTAGCTACACTGTGTGGCTAAACTGTAGCTACACTGTGTGGCTAAACTGTAGTTAGTGTGGCTAAACTGGACTTGCTTGTTGTCTACTGTGATAAGATGTAGTTAGTCTGGCAAATAATGAGGATACAAGGTGCTATGTGTACACACAGTAAACAGTGTTGGTTCATATTGTTCAGAGAACAAACAATGCTGACTCACACTGTCTACTTAGAAAGCAGTTTAGCAACTAACCTGTGTCTGCAGTTTACACTAGACGGCAAGTCTACCATCTAGATGACGATACACAAGTTATCCTCAAGATTTTACGTTGTTTAGGTAACATTTTTAAGACCTATTGTGTCAGATACATTAAACCTGTGTTGCATGTAAATGGTGCCATTTTTAACTTACAAATATACTATAATGGCGAACAGTTAAAGGATATACTGAGTATGGACACTCAGAAGCAATATTTTTGGGCATTGGTACACACTTACTTGGATTTCTTCTTCAGCCGTACCAATAAATCGTCGATCTTGAAGACTTTATTAACCCAGGAGAGTTATTAACCTGGGTTAACTCAATATTATGAACTCTTGAGGGTTAATAACCCAGGATAACCCAAGAAAATCTTTGTGGCTCCAAAACACCTCACAATTTTTTCCTCAATGTTCAGATGGAACATCCAGTGAGCAAGTTAAATTTATGATTAATGCTGTCAAATTGTACACAACACTGTGTAAATATAATTTATAATAAGGAGTTGAGAAGTGATGTTATGTGGTAGTGAAGGTTCAGGCGGAGAGAAAGTGTGTGAGAGACACTCGGGAGCCTCAGACACTCACTACCTCACTCACTCACTGCTAGACCATAACTGAAGCTGCTTCACCTTCCACTCATCACCCGCACCTGCACCCACCTGCACCCACCTGCACCCACCTGCACCCAGCACTCACCAGTACTCACCTGCACCCAGCACTCACCAGTACTCACCTCCACCCAGCACTCACCAGTACTCACCTGCACCCAGCACTCACCAGTACTCACCTGCACCCAGCACTCACCAGTACTCACCTGCACCCAGCACTCACCAGTACTCACCTGCACCCAGCACTCACCAGTACTCACCTGCACCCAGTACTCACCTGCACCCAGCACTCACCTGTACCCAGCACTCACCTGTACCCAGCACTCACCTGTACCCAGCACTCACCAGTACTCACCTGCACCCAGCACTCACCTGCACCCAGCACTCACCAGTACTCACCTGCACCCAGCACTCACCAGTACTCACCTGCACCCAGCACTCACCTGTACCGAGCACTCACCTGTACCCAGCACTCACCAGTGCTCACCTGTACCCAGCACTCACCAGTACTCACCTGTACCCAGCACTCACCAGTGCTCACCTGTACCCAGCACTCACCAGTACTCACCTGCACCCAGCACTCACCAGTACTCACCTGCACCCAGCACTCACCTGTACCCAGCACTCACCTGTACCCAGCACTCACCAGTACTCACCTGCACCCAGCACTCAGCAGTACTCACCTGTACCCAGCACTCACCAGTGCTCACCTGTACCCAGCACTCACCAGTACTCACCGGCACCCAGCACTCACCTGCACCCAGCACTCACCAGTGCTCACCTGTACCCAGCACTCACCAGTACTCACCTGTACCCAGCACTCACCAGTGCTCACCTGTACCCAGCACTCACCAGTACTCACCTGCACCCAGCACTCACCAGTACTCACCTGCACCCAGCACTCACCTGTACCCAGCACTCACCTGTACCCAGCACTCACCAGTACTCACCTGCACCCAGCACTCAGCAGTACTCACCTGTACCCAGCACTCACCAGTGCTCACCTGTACCCAGCACTCACCAGTACTCACCGGCACCCAGCACTCACCTGCACCCAGCACTCACCAGTGCTCACCTGTACCCAGCACTCACCAGTACTCACCTGTACCCAGCACTCACCAGTGCTCACCTGTACCCAGCACTCACCAGTACTCACCTGCACCCAGCACTCACCAGTACTCACCTGCACCCAGCACTCACCAGTACTCACCTGCACCCAGCACTCACCTGTACCCAGCACTCACCTGTACCCAGCACTCACCAGTACTCACCTGCACCCAGCACTCACCAGTACTCACCTGTACCCAGCACTCACCAGTGCTCACCTGTACCCAGCACTCACCAGTACTCACCGGCACCCAGCACTCACCTGCACCCAGCACTCACCAGTACTCACCTGTACCCAGCACTCACCAGTACTCACCTGCACCCAGCACTCACCTGTACCCAGCACTCACCTGCACCCAGCACTCACCAGTACTCACCTGCACCCAGCACTCACCAGTACTCACCTGCACCCAGCGCTCACCAGTACTCACCTACACCCAGTACTTACCAGTACTCACCTGCACCCAGCACTCACCAGTACTCACCTGCACCCAGCACTCACCAGTACTCACCTGCACCCAGCGCTCACCAGTACTCACCTGCACCCAGCACTCAGTACTCACCTGCACCCAGCACTCACCAGTACTCACCTGTACCCAGCACTCACCAGTACTCACCTGCACCCAGCACTCACCTGTACCCAGCACTCACCTGCACCCAGCACTCACCAGTACTCACCTGTACCCAGCACTCACCTACACCCAGCACTCACCTGCACCCAGCACTCACCTACACCCAGCACTCACCAGTACTCACATGTACCTAGCACTCACCTGCACCCAGCACTCACCTGTACCCAGCACTCACCTGCACCCAGCACTCACCTGCACCCAGCACTCACCTGTACCCAGCACTCACCAGTACTCACCTGTACCCAGCACTCACCAGTACTCACCTGCACCCAGCACTCACCTGTACCCAGCACTCACCTGCACCCAGCACTCACCAGTACTCACCTGCACCCAGCACTCACCAGTACTCACCTGCACCCAGCGCTCGCCAGTACTCACTTACACCCAGTACTTACCAGTACTCACCTGCACCTAGCACTCACCAGTACTCACCTGCACCCAGCACTCACCAGTACTCACCTGCACCCAGCGCTCACCAGTACTCACCTGCACCCAGCACTCACCAGTACTCACCTGCACCCAGCACTCACCTGTACCCAGGACTCATCTGTACCCAGCACTCACCTGTACCTAGCACTCACCTGCACCCAGCACTCACCAGTACTCACCTGCACCCAGCACTCACCAGTACTCACCTGTACCCAGTACTCACCTGTACCCAGCACTCACCAGTACTCACCTGTACCCAGCACTCACCAGTACTCACCTGTACCCAGCACTAACCTACACCCAGCACTCACCTGCACCCAGCACTCACATGCACCCAGCACTCACCTGCACCCAGCACTCACCTGTACCCAGCACTCGCCAGTACTCACCTGCACCCAGCACTCACCAGTACTCACCTGCACCCAGCACTCACCAGTACTCACCTGCACCCAGCACTCACCAGTACTCACCTGTACCCAGCACTCACCTGTACCCAGCACTCACCTGCACTCAGCACTCACCAGTACTCACCTGCACCCAGCACTCACCAGTACTCACCTGTACCCAGCACTCACCAGTACTCAGCTGTACCAAGCACTCACCAGTACTCACCTGTACCCAGCACTCACCAGTACTCACCTGTAGCCAGCACTAACCTACACCCAGCACTCACCTTCACCCAGCGCTCACATGCACCCAGCACTCACCTGCACCCAGCACTCACCTGTACCCAGCACTCGCCAGTACTCACCTGCACCCAGCACTCACCAGTACTCACCTGCACCCAGCACTCACCAGTACTCACCTGTACCCAGCACTCTCCAGTGCTCACTTGTACCCAGCACTCACGAGTACTCACCTGTACCAGCACTCACCAGTACTCGCCTGTACCCAGCACTCACCAGTACTCACTTGTACCCAGCACTCACCAGTACTCACCTGTACCCAGCACTCACCTGTACCCAGCACTCAGCAGTACTCACCTGTACCCAGCACTCACCAGTACTCACTTGTACCCAGCACTCACCTGCACCCAGCACTCACCTACACCCAGCACTCACCTGCACCCAGCACTCACCTGCACCCAGCACTCACCAGTACTCACCTGTACCCAGCACTCACCTACACCCAGCACTCACCTGCACCCAGCACTCACCTGCACCCAGCACTCACCAGTACTCACATGTACCCAGCACTCACCTGCACCCAGCACTCACCTGTACCCAGCACTCACCTGCACCCAGCACTCACCTGCACCCAGCACTCACCTGCACCCAGCACTCACCTGCACCCAGCACTCACCAGTACTCACCTGTACCCAGCACTCACCAGTACTCACCTGCACCCAGCACTCACCTGTACCCAGCACTCACCTGCACCCAGCACTCACCAGTACTCACCTGCACCCAGCACTCACCAGTACTCTCCTGCACCCAGCGCTCTCCAGTACTCACCTACACCCAGTACTTACCAGTACTCACCTGCACCCAGCACTCACCAGTACTCACCTGCACCCAGCACTCACCAGTACTCACATGCACCCAGCGCTCACCAGTACTCACCTGCACCCAGCACTCGCCAGTACTCACCTGCACCCAGCACTCACCTGTACCCAGCACTCACCTGTACCCAGCACTCACCTGTACCCAGCACTCACCTGCACCCAGCACTCACCAGTACTCACCTGCACCCAGCACTCACCAGTACTCACCTGTACCCAGCACTCACCAGTACTCACCTGTACCCAGCACTCACCAGTACTCACCTGTACCCAGCACTCACCAGTACTCACCTGTACCCAGCACTGACCAGTACTCACCTGTACCCAGCACTCACCAGTACTCACCTGCACCCAGCACTCACCAGTACTCACCTGTACCCAGCACTAACCTACACCCAGCACTCACCTGCACCCAGCACTCACCTGCACCCAGCACTCACCTGTACCCAGCACTCGCCAGTACTCACCTGCACCCAGCACTCACCAGTACTCACCTGCACCCAGCACTCACCAGTACTCACCTGCACCCAGCGCTCACCAGTACTCACCTGCACCCAGCACTCACCAGTACTCACCTGCACCCAGCACTCACCAGTACTCACCTGTACCCAGCACTCACCAGTACTCACCTGCACCCAGCAATCACCTGTACCCAGCACTCACCTGCACCCAGCACTCACCAGTACTCACCTGTACCCAGCACTCACCAGTACTCACCTATACCCAGCACTCACCAGTACTCACCTGTACCCAGCACTAACCTACACCCAGCACCCACCTGCACCCAGCACTCACATGCACCCAGCACTCACCTGCACCCAGCACTCACCTGTACCCAGCACTCACCAGTACTCACCTGCACCCAGCACTCACCAGTACTCACCTGTACCCAGCACTAACCTACACCCAGCACTCACCTGCACCCAGCACTCACCTGTACCCAGCACTCGCCAGTACTCACCTGCACCCAGCACTCACCAGTACTCACCTGCACCCAGCACTCACCAGTACTCACCTGTACCCAGCACTCACAAGTGCTCACTTGTACCCAGCACTCACGAGTACTCACCTGTGCCCAGCACTCACCTGTACCCAGCACTCACCAGTACTCACTTGTACCCAGCACTCACCAGTACTCACCTGTACCCAGCACTCACCAGTACTCACCTGTACCCAGCACTCACCTGCACCCAGCACTCACCAGTACTCACCTGTACCCAGCACTCACCTGCACCCAGCACTCACCAGTACTCACCTGTACCCAGCACTCACCAGTGCTCACCTGTACCCAGCACTCACCAGTGCTCACCTGTACCCAGCACTCACCAGTACTCACCTGCACCCAGCACTCACCAGTACTCACCTGTACCCAGCACTCACCTGCGCCCAGCACTCACCTGCACCCAGCACTCACCAGTACTCACATGTACCCAGCACTCACCTGCACCCAGCACTCACCTGCACCCAGCACTCACCTGCACCCAGCACTCACCAGTACTCACCTGTACCCAGCACTCACCTGCACCCAGCACTCACCAGTACTCACCTGCACCCAGCACTCACCAGTACTCACCTGCACCCAGCACTCACCGGTACTCACCTGCACCCAGCACTCACCAGTACTCACTTGCACCCAGCACTCACCAGTACTCACCTGCACCTAACACTCACCTGCACTCAGCACTCACCTACACCCAGCATTCACCTGCACCCAGCACTCACCTGCACCTAACACTCACCAGCACTCACCTGCACCCAGCACTCACCTGCACCCAGCACTCACACCCAGCACTCACACCCAGCACTCACACCCAGCACTCACACCCAACACTCACCTGCACCCAGCACTCACACCCAGCACTCACACCCAGCACTCACCTGCACCCAGCACTCACCAGTACTCACCTGAACCAAGCACTCACACCCAGCACTCACCTGCACCCAGCACTCACCAGTACTCACCTGAACCAAGCACTCACACCCAGCACTCACACCCAGCACTCACCTACACCCAGCACTCACCAGTACTCACCTGTACCCAGCACTCACACCCAGCACTCACACCCAGCACTCACCTACACTCAGCACTCACCAGTACTCACCTGAACCCAGCACTCACACCCAGCACTCACCAACACTCACCTGTACCCAGCACTCACCTGCACCCAGCACTCACCGGTACTCACCTGAACCCAGCACTCACACCCAGCACTCACACCCAGCACTCACCAGCACTCACCTGTACCCAGCACTCACCTGCACCCAGCACTCACCAGTACTCACCTGTACCCAGCACTCGCACCCAGCACTCACACCCAGCACTCACCAGGCAACATGTACCAAGATACGGACAAGTTAGTGGATTCACTCACAATTTTGTTCTTGTCGTAGTAACTGTACCAGCATGTACTTGTAGATGCATCAACATACTGCTTGTGTTAACAGTATATTATACTGGGTTATATCTGACGCAGGTTGAATAACCGAGCGTTATTGATATAGTTGTTAATAAAACAATAATATCTGCCTTCTCTGTAGTTCATCTTCATTATATAGTGGAGACATATATTGTCACTATACTGGAGACAAATATTGTCACTATAGTGGAGACAAATATTGTCACTATAGTGGAGACATATATTGTCACTATACTGGAGACATATATTGTCACTATAGTGGAGACATATATTGTCACTATACTGGAGACAAATATTGTCACTATACTGGAGACAAATATTGTCACTATACTGGAGACAAATATTGTCACTATACTGGAGACAAATATTGTCACTATACTGGAGACAAATATTGTCACTATACTGGAGACAAATATTGTCACTATACTGGAGACAAATATTGTCACTATAGTGGAGACAAATATTGTCACTATACTGGAGACAAATATTGTTACTATACTGGAGACAAATATTGTCACTATAGTGGAGACAAATATTGTCACTATAGTGGAGACAAATATTGTCACAATCTTCACTATAATAATACAAAGTAACTATGTCTAGGTAACTTATTAGTATATACTATCTATCGGCGCCTGTTATCTGCCAGGACCACGGTTCGAGTCCCTGTCCATTCTCCTGTTTATTCATACTCTGTATGTTAGTTGGTTGATTAATGGTGTTTAAAGCCTATCAACTGTACTAGGCTCTCAGTCTACACACGCAGAAAGACATATATATCTGGAAGTATACATCCTGCTATCTATAATTTCTCTCAATATCAACAAACTATCTATACCATGTTGTTGAATTAGACACATGTGCAACTCTTGGGTATCTTTATTGAGGAAACGTTTCGCCACACAGTGGCTTCATCAGTCCATACAAAGGAGAAACTTGAAGAACAGGAGGAGAATGAGGTAATCAGTCCCTCAGCCTTGAGTCGATGTGGTCAGTCCATCAATCTTGAATAGAATACGGCATATGAGCGGAGAAGCAGCTTATAAACCGTAGGCAGGAGAGGAGCAGCAGTCGTAGGTGGTGTCACATTTGTCCAGTGTGGCAGTAGGTCGTGCCCAAGGGTTAGGCAAGCGAAGAATTCCCAAGTATTAAGATCCCAAGAAGTTGGAGTCTCTGTCGGTTCTCTGAACCATTCATCTATCTATACAATGTTTAAACAACCGTACACAGCATCTGTGATGTCTATAAGAAAGAATAAATTTAATCAAACAATGATAACTTTCTTCGCACAGGTGGACGAAGAATGGGCGACTATGTTTAGTTATTAACACAAACATTATGTAGTGTGGAGTGGTTGGTAATGTTAAATTATGAACATTATGTAGTGTGGAGTGGTTGGTAATGTTAAATTATGAACATTATGTAGTGTGGAGTGGTTGGTAATGTTAAATTATGAACATTATGTAGTGTAGAGTGGTTGGTAATGTTAAATTATGAACATTATGTAGTGTGGAGTGGTTGGTAATGTTAAATTATGAACATTATGTAGTGTGGAGTGGTTGGTAATGTTAAATTATGAACATTATGTAGTGTGGAGTGGTTGGTAATGTTAAATTATGAACATTATGTAGTGTGGAGTGGTTGGTAATGTTAAATTATGAACATTATGTAGTGTGGAGTGGTTGGTAATGTTAAATTATGAACATTATGTAGTGTGGAGTGGTTGGTAATGTTAAATTATGATTTTAACCAACAGCAAAGTGGCCCCATAACTTTATTTTTTTTTATAAGAAAGAAAATGTTGAGAAGAATGAGAAGTTTTTAATTAGGGTTGTAATTAAGATATTTAGTGGCTGGTGGTCGTGACCAGGATAAGTCAGTCCATGGTGGTCGTGACCAGGATAAGTCAGTCCATGGTGGTCGTGACCAGGATAAGTCAGTCCATGGTGGTCGTGACCAGGATAAGTCAGTCCATGGTGGTCGTGACCAGGATAAGTCAGTCATGGTGGTCGTGACCAGGATAAGTCAGTCCATGGTGGTCGTGACCAGGATAAGTCTGTCATGGTGGTCGTGACCACGATAAGTCAGTCATGGTGGTCGTGACCAGGATAAGTCAGTCATGGTGGTCGTGACCAGGATAAGTCAGTCATGGTGGTCGTGACCAGGATAAGTCAGTCATGGTGGTCGTGACCAGGATAAGTCAGTCCATGGTGGTCGTGACCAGGATAAGTCAGTTCATGGTGGTCGTGACCAGGATAAGTCAGTCATGGTGGTCGTGACCAGGATAAGTCAGTCCATGGTGGTCGTGACCAGGATAAGTCAGTCATGGTGGTCGTGACCAGGATAAGTCAGTCATGTGGTCGTGACCAGGATAAGTCAGTCATGGTGGTCGTGACCAGGATAAGTCAGTCATGGTGGTCGTGACCAGGATAAGTCAGTCATGGTGGTCGTGACCAGGATAAGTCAGTCATGGTGGTCGTGACCAGGATAAGTCAGTCCATGGTGGTCGTGACCAGGATAAGTCAGTCATGGTGGTCGTGACCAGGATAAGTCAGTCATGGTGGTCGTGACCAGGATAAGTCAGTCATGGTGGTCGTGACCAGGATAAGTCAGTCATGGTGGTCGTGACCAGGATAAGTCAGTCATGGTGGTCGTGACCAGGATAAGTCAGTCATGGTGGTCGTGACCAGGATAAGTCAGTCCATGGTGGTCGTGACCAGGATAAGTCAGTCATGGTGGTCGTGACCAGGATAAGTCAGTCATGGTGGTCGTGACCAGGATAAGTCAGTCATGGTGGTCGTGACCAGGATAAGTCAGTCATGGTGGTCGTGACCAGGATAAGTCAGTCCATGGTGGTCGTGACCAGGATAAGTCAGTCATGGTGGTCGTGACCAGGATAAGTCAGTCATGGTGGTCGTGACCAGGATAAGTCAGTCATGGTGGTCGTGACCAGGATAAGTCAGTCATGGTGGTCGTGACCAGGATAAGTCAGTCATGGTGGTCGTGACCAGGATAAGTCAGTCATGGTGGTCGTGACCAGGATAAGTCAGTCATGGTGGTCGTGACCAGGATAAGTCAGTCATGGTGGTCGTGACCAGGATAAGTCAGTCCATGGTGGTCGTGACCAGGATAAGTCAGTCCATGGTGGTCGTGACCAGGATAAGTCAGTCATGGTGGTCGTGACCAGGATAAGTCAGTCATGGTGGTCGTGACCAGGATAAGTCAGTCATGGTGGTCGTGACCAGGATAAGTCAGTCATGGTGGTCGTGACCAGGATAAGTCAGTCATGGTGGTCGTGACCAGGATAAGTCAGTCATGGTGGTCGTGACCAGGATAAGTCAGTCATGGTGGTCGTGACCAGGATAAGTCAGTCCATGGTGGTCGTGACCAGGATAAGTCAGTCATGGTGGTCGTGACCAGGATAAGTCAGTCATGGTGGTCGTGACCAGGATAAGTCAGTCATGGTGGTCGTGACCAGGATAAGTCAGTCATGGTGGTCGTGACCAGGATAAGTCAGTCATGGTGGTCGTGACCAGGATAAGTCAGTCCATGGTGGTCGTGACCAGGATAAGTCAGTCATGGTGGTCGTGACCAGGATAAGTCAGTCATGGTGGTCGGATAAGTCAGTCCGTGAGGATAAGTCAGTCATGGTGGTCGTGACCAGGATAAGTCAGTCATGGTGGTCGTGACCAGGATAAGTCAGTCATGGTGGTCGTGACCAGGATAAGTCAGTCATGGTGGTCGTGACCAGGATAAGTCAGTCATGGTGGTCGTGACCAGGATAAGTCAGTCATGGTGGTCGTGACCAGGATAAGTCAGTCATGGTGGTCGTGACCAGGATAAGTCAGTCATGGTGGTCGTGACCAGGATAAGTCAGTCATGGTGGTCGTGACCAGGATAAGTCAGTCATGGTGGTCGTGACCAGGATAAGTCAGTCATGGTGGTCGTGACCAGGATAAGTCAGTCATGGTGGTCGGTGACCAGGATAAGTCAGTCCATGGTGGTCGTGACCAGGATAAGTCAGTCATGGTGGTCGTGACCAGGATAAGTCAGTCATGGTGGTCGTGACCAGGATAAGTCAGTCATGGTGGTCGTGACCAGGATAAGTCAGTCATGGTGGTCGTGACCAGGATAAGTCAGTCATGGTGGTCGTGACCAGGATAAGTCAGTCATGGTGGTCGTGACCAGGATAAGTCAGTCATGGTGGTCGTGACCAGGATAAGTCAGTCATGGTGGTCGTGACCAGGATAAGTCAGTCATGGTGGTCGTGACCAGGATAAGTCAGTCCATGGTGGTCGTCACCAGGATAAGTCAGTCATGGTGGTCGTGACCAGGATAAGTCAGTCCATGGTGGTCGTGACCAGGATAAGTCAGTCCATGGTGGTCGTGACCAGGATAAGTCAGTCATGGTGGTCGTGACCAGGATAAGTCAGTCCATGGTGGTCGTGACCAGGATAAGTCAGTCATGGTGGTCGTGACCAGGATAAGTCAGTCATGGTGGTCGTGACCAGGATAAGTCAGTCCATGGTGGTCGTGACCAGGATAAGTCAGTCATGGTGGTCGTGACCAGGATAAGTCAGTCCATGGTGGTCGTGACCAGGATAAGTCAGTCATGGTGGTCGTGACCAGGATAAGTCAGTCCATGGTGGTCGTGACCAGGATAAGTCAGTCATGGTGGTCGTGACCAGGATAAGTCAGTCCATGGTGGTCGTGACCAGGATAAGTCAGTCCATGGTGGTCGTCACCAGGATAAGTCAGTCCATGGTGGTCGTCACCAGGATAAGTCAGTCCATGGTGGTCGTGACCAGGATAAGTCAGTCCATGGTGGTCGTGACCAGGATAAGTCAGTCATGGTGGTCGTGACCAGGATAAGTCAGTCCATGGTGGTCGTGACCAGGATAAGTCAGTCCATGGTGGTCGTGACCAGGATAAGTCAGTCATGGTGGTCGTGACCAGGATAAGTCAGTCATGGTGGTCGTGACCAGGATAAGTCAGTCATGGTGGTCGTGACCAGGATAAGTCAGTCCATGGTGGTCGTGACCAGGATAAGTCAGTCATGGTGGTCGTGACCAGGATAAGTCAGTCATGGTGGTCGTGAGCAGGATAAGTCAGCCATGGTGGTCGTGAGCAGGATAAGTCAGCCATGGTGGTCGTGAGCAGGATCAGACCAGTTATGACCAAGATAGATCATGGTGGTCAGAGAGGAGCGGGGGGAGGGGGATAAGTTACTGTACACAAGCCTGGTAGATCATATTTTCTTATCAAACTGAGACACATCGTGTAGCTTTCCTACACCACACAACAACTATTCTCAATATTTTTCTATGTTCATTTAACGTTGTCATGTAGTGGTTGTGAAGGCTGTTAGTAGTGTTAGCAAATTTTAAATCAGCTATGAGGCGGTCCTCAAGTCTTACACAATCAGCATTAGTCAGTAGAGTAGCATAGTGAAGGCAGCCACTAACTAACGTAGTGAAGGCAGTCACTAACTAACGTAGTGAAGGCAGCCACTAACTAACGTAGTGAAGGCAGTCACTAACTAACGTAGTGAAGGCAGTCACTAACTAACGTAGTGAAGGCAGTCACTAACTAACGTAGTGAAGGCAGTCACTAACTAACGTAGTGAAGGCAGCCACTAACTAACGTAGTGAAGGCAGTCACTAACTAACGTAGTGAAGGCAGCCACTAACTAACGTAGTGAAGGCAGTCACTAACTAACGTAGTGAAGGCAGTCACTAACTAACGTAGTGAAGGCAGTCACTAACTAACGTAGTGAAGGCAGTCACTAACTAACGTAGTGAAGGCAGTCACTAACTAACGTAGAGAAGGCAGTCACTAACTAACGTAGAGAAGGCAGTCACTAACTAACGTAGTGAAGGCAGTCACTAACTAACGTAGTGAAGGCAGTCACTAACCAGCGTAGTGAAGGCAGTCACTTACTAACGTAGTGAAGGCAGTCACTAACTAACGTAGTGAAGGCAGTCACTAACTAACGTAGTGAAGGCAGTCACTGACTAACGTAGTGAAAGCAGTCACTGACTAACGTAGTGAAGGCAGTCACTAACCAGCGTGGTGAAGGCAGTCACTAACTAACGTAGTGAAGGCAGTCACTAACTAACGTAGTGAAGGCAGTCACTGACTACCGTAGTGAAGGCAGTCACTAACCAGCGTAGTGAAGGCAGTCACTAACTAACGTAGTGAAGGCAGTCACTGACTAACGTAGTGAAGGCAGTCACTAACCAGCGTGGTGAAGGCAGTCACTAACTAACGTAGTGAAGGCAGTCACTAACTAACGTAGTGAAGGCAGTCACTGACTAACGTAGTGAAGGCAGTCACTAACCAGCGTAGTGAAGGCAGTCACTAACTAACGTAGTGAAGGCAGTCACTAACTAACGTAGTGAAGACAGTCACTAACTAACGTAGTGAAGGCAGTCACTAACTAACGTAGTGAAAGCAGCCACTAACTAACGTAGTGAAGGCAGTCACTAACTAGCGTAGTGAAGGCAGTCACTAACTAAAGTAGTGAAGGCAGTCACTAACTAACGTAGTGAAGGCAGCCACTAACTAACGTAGTGAAGGCAGTCACTAACTAGCGTAGTGAAGGCAGTCACTAACTAACGTAGTGAAGGCAGTCACTAACTAACGTAGTGAAGGCAGTCACTAACTAACGTAGTGAAGGCAGTCACTAACTAACGTAGTGAAGGCAGTCACTAACTAACGTAGTGAAGGCAGTCACTAACTAACGTAGTGAAGGCAGTCACTAACTAACGTAGTGAAGGCAGTCACTAACTAACGTAGTGAAGGCAGTCACTAACTAACGTAGTGAAGGCAGTCACTAACTAACGTAGTGAAGGCAGTCACTAACTAACGTAGTGAAGGCAGTCACTAACTAACGTAGTGAAGGCAGTCACTAACTAACGTAGTGAAGGCAGTCCACTAACTAACGTAGTGAAGGCAGTCACTAACTAACGTAGTGAAGGCAGTCACTAACTAACGTAGTGAAGGCAGTCACTAACTAACGTAGTGAAGGCAGTCACTAACTAACGTAGTGAAGGCAGTCACTAACTAACGTAGTGAAGGCAGTCACTAACTAACGTAGTGAAGGCAGTAGCGTAGTGAAGGCACTAACTAACGTAGTGAAGGCAGTCACTAACTAACGTAGTGAAGGCAGTCACTAACTAACGTAGTGAAGGCAGTCACTAACTAACGTAGTGAAGGCAGTCACTAACTAACGTAGTGAAGGCAGTAAAGTAGTGAAGGCAGTCACTAACTAACGTAGTGAAGGCAGTCACTAACTAACGTAGTGAAGGCAGTCACTAACTAACGTAGTGAAGGCAGTCACTAACTAACGTAGTGAAGGCACTAACTAACGTAGTGAAGGCAGTCACTAACTAACGTAGTGAAGGCAGTCACTAACTAACGTAGTGAAGGCAGTCACTAACTAACGTAGTGAAGGCAGTCACTAACTAACGTAGTGAAGGCAGTCACTAACTAACGTAGTGAAGACAGTCACTAACTAACGTAGTGAAGGCAGTCACTAACTAACGTAGTGAAGGCAGTCACTAACTAACGTAGTGAAGGCAGTCACTAACTAACGTAGTGAAGGCAGTCACTAACTAACGTAGTGAAGGCAGTCACTAACTAACGTAGTGAAGGCAGTCACTAACTAACGTAGTGAAGGCAGTCACTAACTAACGTAGTGAAGGCAGTCACTAACTAACGTAGTGAAGGCAGTCACTAACTAACGTAGTGAAGGCAGTCACTAACTAACGTAGTGAAGGCAGTCACTAACTAGTCACTACGTAGTGAAGGCAGTCACTAACTAAGGCGTAGTGAAGGCAGTCACTAACTAACGTAGTGAAAGCAGTCACTAACTAACGTAGTGAAGGCAGTCACTAACTAACGTAGTGAAGGCAGTCACTAACTAACGTAGTGAAGGCAGTCACTAACTAACGTAGTGAAGGCAGTCACTAACTAACGTAGTGAAGGCAGTCACTAACTAACGTAGTGAAGGCAGTCACTAACTAACGTAGTGAAGGCAGTCAAGGCAGTCACTAACTAACGTAGTGAAGGCAGTCACTAACTAACGTAGTGAAGGCAGTCACTAACTAACGTAGTGAAGGCAGTCACTAACTAACGTAGTGAAGGCAGTCACTAACTAACGTAGTGAAGGCAGTCACTAACTAACGTAGTGAAGGCAGTCACTAACTAGCGTAGTGAAGGCAGTCACTAACTAACGTAGTGAAGGCAGTCACTAACTAACGTAGTGAAGGCAGTCACTAACTAACGTAGTGAAGGCAGTCACTAACTAACGTAGTGAAGGCAGTCACTAACTAACGTAGTGAAGGCAGTCACTAACTAACGTAGTGAAGGCAGTCACTAACTAACGTAGTGAAGGCAGTCACTAACTAACGTAGTGAAGGCAGTCACTAACTAACGTAGTGAAGGCAGTCACTAACTAACGTAGTGAAGGCAGTCACTAACTAACGTAGTGAAGGCAGTCACTAACTAACGTAGTGAAGGCAGTCACTAACTAACACTAACGTAGTGAAGGCAGTCACTAACTAACGTAGTGAAGGCAGTCACTAACTAACGTAGTGAAGGCAGTCACTAACTAACGTAGTGAAGGCAGTCACTAACTAACGTAGTGAAGGCAGTCACTAACTAGCGTAGTGAAGGCAGTCACTAACTAACGTAGTGAAGGCAGTCACTAACTAACGTAGTGAAGGCAGTCACTAACTAACGTAGTGAAGGCAGTCACTAACTAACGTAGTGAAAGCAGTCACTATCTAACGTAGTGAAGGAAGTCACTAACTAACGGAGTGAAGGCAGTCACTAACTAACGTAGTGAAGGCAATCACTAACTAACGTAGTGAAGGCAGTCACTAACTAACGTAGTGAAGGCAGTCACTAACTAACGTAGTGAAGGCAGTCACTAACTAACGTAGTGAAGGCAGTCACTAACTAACGTAGTGAAGGCAGTCACTAACTAACGTAGTGAAGGCAGTCACTAACTAACGTAGTGAAGGCAGTCACTAACTAACGTAGTGAAGGCAGTCACTAACTAACGTAGTGAAGGCAGTCACTAACTAACGTAGTGAAGGCAGTCACTAACTAACGTAGTGAAGGCAGTCACTAACTAACGTAGTGAAGGCAGTCACTAACTAACGTAGTGAAGGCAGTCACTAACTAACGTAGTGAAGGCAGTCACTAACTAACGTAGTGAAGGCAGTCACTAACTAACGTAGTGAAGGCAGTCACTAACTAACGTAGTGAAGGCAGTCACTAACTAACGTAGTGAAGGCAGTCACTAACTAACGTAGTGAAGGCAGTCACTAACTAACGTAGTGAAGGCAGTCACTAACTAACGTAGTGAAGGCAGTCACTAACTAACGTAGTGAAGGCAGTCACTAACTAACGTAGTGAAGGCAGTCACTAACTAACGTAGTGAAGGCAGTCACTAACTAACGTAGTGAAGGCAGTCACTAACTAACGTAGTGAAGGCAGTCACTAACTAACGTAGTGAAGGCAGTCACTAACTAACGTAGTGAAGGCAGTCACTAACTAACGTAGTGAAGGCAGTCACTAACTAACGTAGTGAAGGCAGTCACTAACTAACGTAGTGAAGGCAGTCACTAACTAACGTAGTGAAGGCAGTCACTAACTAACGTAGTGAAGGCAGTCACTAACTAGCGTAGTGAAGGCAGTCACTAACTAGCGTAGTGAAGGCAATCACTAACTAACGTAGTGAAGGCAGTCACTAACTAACGTAGTGAAGGCAGTCACTAGCTAACGTAGTGAAAGCAGTCACTGACTAACGTAGTGAAGGTAGTCACTAACTAACGTAGTGAAGGCAGTCACTAACTATAGTAGTGAAGGCAGTCACTAACTAACGTAGTGAAGGCAGTCACTAACTAACGTAGTGAAGGCAGTCACTAACTAACGTAGTGAAGGCAGTCACTAACTAACGTAGTGAAGGCAGTCACTAACTAACGTAGTGAAGGCAGTCACTAACTCACGTAGTTTACCTGGAGTTTACCTGGAGAGAGTTTCGGGGGTCAACGCCCCCGCGGCCCGGTCTGTGACCAGGCAGTCACTAACTCACGTAGTGAAGGCAGTCACTAACTAAGGTAGTGAAGGCAGTCACTAACTAACTTAGTGAAGGCAGTCACTAACTAAGGTAGTGAAGGCAGTCACTAACTAACGTAGTGAAGGCAGTCACTAACTAACGTAGTGAAGGCAGTCACTAACTAACGTAGTGAAGGCAGTAACTAACTAACGTAGTGAAGGCAGTCACTAACTAACGTAGTGAAAGCAGTCACTAACTAACGTAGTGAAGGCAGTCACTAACTAACGTAGTGAAGGCAGTCACTAACTAACGTAGTGAAGGCAGTCACTAACTAACGTAGTGAAGGCAGTCACTAACTAACGTAGTGAAGGCAGTCACTAACTAACGTAGTGAAGGCAGTCACTAAACTAACGTAGTGAAGGCAGTCACTGACTAACGTAGTTAAGGCAGTCACTGAATAACGTAGTGAAGGAAGTCACTAACTAACGTAGTGAAGGCAGTCACTAACTAACGTAGTGAAGGCAGTCACTAACTAACGTAGTGAAAGCAGTCACTAACTAACGTAGTGAAGGCAGTCACTAACTAACGTAGTGAAGGCAGTCACTAACTAACGTAGTGAAGGCAGTCACTAACTAACGTAGTGAAGGCAGTCACACTAACTAACGTAGTGAAGGCAGTCACTAACTAACGTAGTGAAGGCAGTCACTAACTAACGTAGTAGTAACTAACGTAGTGAAGGCAGTCACTAACTAACGTAGTGAAGGCAGTCACTAACTAACGTAGTGAAGGCAGTCACTAACTAACGTAGTGAAGGCAGTCACTAACTAACGTAGTGAAGGCAGTCACTAACTAACGTAGTGAAGGCAGTCACTAACTAACGTAGTGAAGGCAGTCACTAACTAACGTAGTGAAGGCAGTCACTAACTAACGTAGTGAAGGCAGTCACTAACTAACGTAGTGAAGGCAGTCACTAACTAACGTAGTGAAGGCAGTCACTAACTAACGTAGTGAAGGCAGTCACTAACTAACGTAGTGAAGGCAGTCACTAACTAACGTAGTGAAGGCAGTCACTAACTAACGTAGTGAAGGCAGTCACTAACTAAAGTAGTGAAGGCAGTCACTAACTAACGTAGTGAAGGCAGTCACTAACTAACGTAGTGAAGGCAGTCACTAACTAACGTAGTGAAGGCAGTCACTAACTAACGTAGTGAAGGCAGTCACTAACTAACGTAGTGAAGGCAGTCACTAACTAACGTAGTGAAGGCAGTCACTAACTAACGTAGTGAAGGCAGTCACTAACTAACGTAGTGAAGGCAGTCACTAACTAACGTAGTGAAGGCAGTCACTAACTAACGTAGTGAAGGCAGTCACTAACTAACGTAGTGAAGGCAGTCACTAACTAACGTAGTAAAGGCAGTCACTAACTAACGTAGAGAAGGCAGTCACTAACTAACGTACTGAAGGCAGTCACTAACTAACGTAGTGAAGGCAGTCACTAACTAACGTAGTGAAGGCAGTCACTAACTAACGTAGTGAAGGCAGTCACTAACTAACGTAGTGAAGGCAGTCACTAACTAACGTAGTGAAGGCAGTCACTAACTAACGTAGTGAAGGCAGTCACTAACTAACGTAGTGAAGGCAGTCACTAACTAACGTAGTGAAGGCAGTCACTAACTAACGTAGTGAAGGCAGTCACTAACTAACGTAGTGAAGGCAGTCACTAACTAACGTAGTGAAGGCAGTCACTAACTAACGTAGTGAAGGCAGTCACTAACTAACGTAGTGAAGGCAGTCACTAACTAACGTAGTGAAGGCAGTCACTAACTAACGTAGTGAAGGCAGTCACTAACCAGCGTAGTGAAGGCAGTCACTAACGTAGTGAAGGCAGTCACTAACTAACGTAGTGAAGGCAGTCACTAACTAACGTAGTGAAGGCAGTCACTAACTAACGTAGTGAAGGCAGTCACTAACTAACGTAGTGAAGGCAGTCACTAACTAACGTAGTGAAGGCAGTCACTAACTAACGTAGTGAAGGCAGTCACTGACTAACGTAGTGAAGGCAGTCACTGACTAACGTAGTGAAGGCAGTCACTAACTAACGTCAGTAGAAGGCAGTCACTAACTAACGTAGTGAAGGCAGTCACTAACTAACGTAGTGAAGGCAGTCACTAACTAACGTAGTGAAGGCAGTCACTAACTAACGTAGTGAAGGCAGTCACTAACTAACGTAGTGAAGGCAGTCACTAACTAACGTAGTGAAGGCAGTCACTAACTAACGTAGTGAAGGCAGTCACTAACTAACGTAGTGAAGGCAGTCACTAACTAACGTAGTGAAGGCAGTCACTAACTAACGTAGTGAAGGCAGTCCCTAACTAAGTGAAGGCAGTAGTAGTGAAGGCAATCACTAACTAACGTAGTGAAGGCAGTCACTAACTAGCGTAATGAAGGCACTCACTAACTAACGTAGTGAAGGCAGTCACTAACGTAGTGAAGGTACTCACTAACTAACGTAGTGAAGGCAGTCACTAACTAACGTAGTGAAGGCAGTCACTAACGTAGTGAATTCAGTCACTAACTCACGTAGTGAAGGCAGTCACTAACTAACGTAGTGAAGGCAGTCACTAACTAACGTAGTGAAGGCAGTCACTAACTAACGTAGTGAAGGCAGTCACTAACTAACGTAGTGAAGGCAGTCACTAACTAACGTAGTGAAGGTCAACTAGTAGTGAAGGCAGTCTAACTAACGTAGTGAAGGCAGTCACTAACAAACGTAGTGAAGGCAGTCACTAACTAACGTAGTGAAGGTAGTAACTAACGTAGTGAAGGCAGTCACTAACTAACGTAGTGAAGGTAGTCACTAACTAACGTAGTGAAGGCAGTCACTAACTAACGTAGTGAAGGCAGTCACTAACTAACGTAGTGAAGGCAGTCACTAACTAACGTAGTGAAGGCAGTCACTAACTAACGTAGTGAAGGCAGTCACTAACTAACGTAGTGAAGGCAGTCACTAACTAACGTAGTGAAGGCAGTCACTAACTAACGTAGTGAAGGCAGTCACTAACTAACGTAGTGAAGGCAGTCACTAACTAACGTAGTGAAGGCAGTCACTAACTAACGTAGTGAAGGCAGTCACTAACTAACGTAGTGAAGGCAGTCACTAACTAACGTAGTGAAGGCAGTCACTAACTAACGTAGTGAAGGCAGTCACTAACTAACGTTGTGAAGGCAGTCACTAACTAACGTAGGGAAGGCAGTCACTAACTAACGTAGGGAAGGCAGTCACTAACTAAAGGCAGTCAGTAGTGAAGGCAGTCACTAACTAACGTAGTGAAGGCAGTCACTAACTAACGTAGTGAAGGCAGTAGTGAAGGCACACTAACTAACGTAGTAAAGGCAGTCACTAACTAACGTAGTGAAGGCAGTCACTAACTAACGTAGTGAAGGCAGTCACTAACTAACGTAGTGAAGGCAGTCACTAACTAACGTAGTGAAGGCAGTCACTAACTAACGTAGTGAAGGCAGTCACTAACTAACGTAGTGAAGGCAGTCACTAACTAACGTAGTGAAGGCAGTCACTAACTAACGTAGTGAAGGCAGTCACTAACTAACGTAGTGAAGGCAGTCACTAACTAACGTAGTGAAGGCAGTCACTAACTAACGTAGTGAAGGCAGTCACTAACTAACGTAGTGAAGGCAGTCACTAACTAACGTAGTGAAGGCAGTCACTAACTAACGTAGTGAAGGCAGTCACTAACTAACGTAGTGAAGGCAGTCACTAACTAACGTAGTGAAGGCAGTCACTAACTAACGTAGTGAAGGCAGTCACTAACTAACGTAGTGAAGACAGTCACTAACTAACGTAGTGAAGGCAGTCACTAACTAACGTAGTGAAGGCAGTCACTAACTAACGTAGTGAAGGCAGTCACTAACTAACGTAGTGAAGGCAGTCACTAACTAACGTAGTGAAGGCAGTCACTAACTAACGTAGTGAAGGCAGTCACTAACTAACGTAGTGAAGGCAGTCACTAACTAACGTAGTGAAGGCAGTCACTAACTAACGTAGTGAAGACAGTCACTAACTAACGTAGTGAAGGCAGTCACTAACTAACGTAGTGAAGGCAGTCACTAACTAACGTAGTGAAGGCAGTCACTAACTAACGTAGTGAAGGCAGTCACTAACTAACGTAGTGAAGGCAGTCACTAACTAACGTAGTGAAGGCAGTCACTAACTAACGTAGTGAAGGCAGTCACTAACTAACGTAGTGAAGGCAGTCACTAACTAACGTAGTGAAGGCAGTCACTAACTAACGTAGTGAAGGCAGTCACTAACTAACGTAGTGAAGGCAGTCACTAACTAACGTAGTGAAGGCAGTCACTAACTAACGTAGTGAAGGCAGTCACTAACTAACGTAGTGAAGGCAGTCACTAACTAACGTAGTGAAGGCAGTCACTAACTAACGTAGTGAAGGCAGTCACTAACTAACGTAGTGAAGGCAGTCACTAACTAACGTAGTGAAGGCAGTCACTAACTAACGTAGTGAAGGCAGTCACTAACTAACGTAGTGAAGGCAGTCACTAACTAACGTAGTGAAGGCAGTCACTAACTAACGTAGTGAAGGCAGTCACTAACTAACGTAGTGAAGGCAGTCACTAACTAACGTAGTGAAGGCAGTCACTAACTAACGTAGTGAAGGCAGTCACTAACTAACGTAGTGAAGGTAGTCACTAACTAACGTAGTGAAGGCAGTCACTAACTAACGTAGTGAAGGCAGTCACTAACTAACGTAGTGAAGGCAGTCACTAACTAACGTAGTGAAGGCAGTCACTAACTACCTGCACAACTCTACGCTTCTAATTCACGCTCTTTCATAATCATTGATGCTGATTATATATTGCTTGACATTTCCCCGACAATGGACAATAATAACAAGTACACTGGACACTGTTACTTACCAGGTTGAGTCCGTGATGACATGTAGCTCCTGGGTCTGTTACCAGGATATATGATACAGTACTGGTGTATGTTAGATCAGTGGCTGACATGAAGGTGAATACCTGGCACCTGGAGTTTACCTGTTTATCTGGAGTTTATCTCGAGAGAGTTCCGGGGGTCAACGCCCCCGCGGCCCGGTCTGTGACCAGGCCTCCTTAGGTCAGTGTCCAAGGATGCGACCCACACCAATCGACTAACACCCAGGTACCCATTTTACTGATGGGGAACATAGACAACAGGTGGAAAGAAACACGTCCAATGTTTCTACTCTGGCTGGGAATCGAACCCAGGCCCTCACCGTGTGAAGCGAGAGCGTTAACCACCAGGCCACCAGAGCCCCCGTAGAGAGTTCCGGGGGTCAACGCCCCCGCGGCCCGGTCTTTGACCAGGCCTCCTGGTGGATCAGAGCCTGATCGACCAGGCACCTTGATATAACACTGACGGGCTCCAGAACTTACTGAATTTCAGGTTCCCTATTACCGACACCACATACTTCAATCAAGCTCTTGCCCGCCTTGCACAAATTAAAGTTTGCAATCTATTTAATGAACAAAGTGAGGAAAAAATGGACTTATATTCCAGCAGGTATGTCGCCTGAGGACCGGTGGTTCCGTCAGGACAGAATTCTAATTAACTCGTGTCTTGTTTAATAATAATAGAGTTGTCATTGTATCTGAATGTCACATAATTACTGCTGATACTAGATACTATAACTGCAAACTAACACACTCGTGTAGAGCTCCACTCTAGTGTGTATACTGACTCCAATAATTCAATTCTAAGAGTCTTGTATGTACTTAAAGACTCCAGAACAGCTATTTGAGCATGCGATAAAGAAAATGTTGGTGTCTTCTCTTACTAATAAGCTCATGGAGATTCACCTCATGCTCATCCTGTGAGCGGTAGAGCAAAAAAAAAAAAAAAGAAAATTACAGAGGTCAGGCTGGGTCTTCATCAGACCCGCTCGGCATTGTTATATCACACACAAAAAATTATATTACAGTCGTTTCATATATTGAAAATTCTTCATATTTCTAATGAACACAATACAATATAGAGCTACAATCTCAAAAACATTTAAGTATCTTATTACCACTTAAATATTAGTCTCTTACAGGACTGCAATCTCTGCAAGTATGATTCATTCATCCAGGAGATGAATAATAATAATAATAATAATGTTTATATCTATAAAGTACATGGTACACATCTAGTTAACACTATTGCTATACGTACTTATAGTCCTTGGTTATGTAGAGCATTTCGTGCAGCCTAAATTATTCTTGATTTCAGATTATCATTAACAATGGAGTGCTTTGTTGTATCTTGTAATGTTTGCATGGAGGAGGTGCCTCTGAGACGCTGGTCTTGATCTTATTTTCCCCTCAAGGAAGGTTCCTTGATGTTGGTGAGGGGCTCTTGATTTAGGGAATTGGATCTGTGCTCCAGTTCCCCGAATTAAGCCTGAATGCCTTCCACATCCCCCCCCCCCAGGCGCTGTATAATCCTCCGGGTTTAGCGCTTCCCCCTTGATTATAATAATAATAATAATTGATATTATTTTGCCAGTTGGGCACTTAACAAGAGGGATACTATTCATCAGTAAGTAGGTGCCTAGCAGTAAGTAGGTACGTAGCAGTAAGTACGTAGGTGCCTAGTAGTAAGTAGGTGCCTAGCAGTAAGTAGGTACGTAGCAGTAAGTACGTAAGTGCCTAGTAGCAAGTAGGTACGTAGCAGTAAGTACGTAGGTGCCTAGTAGTAAGTAGGTGCCTAGCAGTAAGTAGGTACGTAGCAATAAGTAGGTACCTGGGTGTTAGTTAACTGGTGTGGGTGGCATCCTGGGAGACAATGTTGAAGGACCACAATGGAAATTATAGTTCTCGATGACATACTCATTTTCTTGGGTGGCTAAGCCTCCGGGGTAAAAATTTTAATAAATCTTAACTCCATTTTTCCGCTCTGCGGATATTTAACGGATTTAGTGTTAATCCGGCCACTGAACTCAGATGAAGGTGATGCTGTCCAGTTCTGCTGGGCTCTTCTTCCCCTTATATCAGGAAGTTTCAGTTATGCCGCCATAAAGGCTAAATATTGTACATCTCATGATCACCCTGTGTACTCACCTAGTTGTGGTTGGAGGGGTCGATTCACAGCTCCCGGCCCCGCCTTTTCACTGATCGCTACTGTGTGTGGTATTACAAATGAAAAACTGATTACAGAGGTCACAATAATTATTTACAGATCCCCACCTGGCATAGTTACATCACGAAAAAATATATTACTTTCAATTTATATATTACAAAGTCTTGGTATAGCTGATGAATATAATACAATATAGATATCATCTCAAAAATATTTAAGTGCCGTATTACAGTTAAAAAATTAGTTATTATTGGGTTACAGTCTCTTAAATAACAGTTCATTCTTTTAGTCTACGCAAAATGTGGATAGTCTCAAGACTTAGGATATTTTATTAACAGTAAAAGTGTCTATGAAAGATTAGTAATACCAACTTACCTCATAATTTGTAATATTTTAAATTTAAGAATTAATCTAAGTCTGCCCGAAATGCCTAGCCATGCTAGGTGTTCTAGTGGTACACTCTGTAATACCTAGCCATGCTAGGTGTTTTAGTGGTACACTCTGTAATACCTAGCCATGCTAGGTGTTCTAGTGGTACACTCTGTAATACCTAGCCATGCTAGGTGTTCTAGTGGTACACTCTGTAATACCTAGCCGTGCTAGGTGTTCTAGTGGTACACTCTGTAATACCTAGCCATGCTAGGTGTTCTAGTGGTACACTCTGTAATACCTAGCCATGCTAGGTGTTCTAGTGGTACACTCTGTAATACCTAGCCATGCTAGGTGTTCTAGTGGTACACTCTGTAATACCTAGCCATGCTAGGTGTTCTAGTGGTAGACTGTAATTATTATTTTACTACATGTAAACCACACAATAACCAAATTCTGTAAACTCAACATTGTAATCCTTATAGAGAATAAACTTTGAATTAGTAGGTTTATTTAGGTACAGTTGTACATAAGTACAGTTGCACAAGTTTTAGGTGATTACAAATACATGTATTGTCTTACATAGTAACACATATGTAAATTATGTAGAATAACCCCCAAAAAGTTAGACAAATGACTTATTTCTAGTGATGTCTTAAGGTAGAGTGTACCAGTGTATGAGTCTGTCTTTGTCCACACTGTACTTGATACCATTGTTATCTCTATATAAACCATACTGCCAGAGATACTTATAACCCAGTCTTAGTCTACCATTAACAACACTTTATCATGACTCATGTCTGCTGTATCTTACAGCCAGCCTTTAAATAATAATAATAATAATAATAATAATAATAATAATAATAATAATAATAATAATAATAATAATAATAATAATAATAATAATATATTACAAATAAGTCACTATCTGACTTTTTTGGGTTATCCCAGGTTCTCTACACATATACTGCTATGTAATAAGTCTATGTATACCTGAATAAACTTACTTAATAAAGATGTGACTTTGTCTGACTTGTTTTTAGTTATCCTGGTGGGTAATTTATACGTATGTTACTATGTATGATAATTGTAGTCACCAGAATATGTATAACTGTATTTATGTGTACCTGTACATAAATAAACTTATAATCAACTGACTTTCTTACTTAATACATTATTAATCAGACTTTATACATTGTTACTTAATACATTATTAATCAGACATAATACATTATTAATCAGACTTTATACATTGTCACTTAATACATTATTAATCAGACTTAATACATTATTAATCAGACTTTATACATTGTTAGTGGTCCGTAAACCCTGGACAAGAAGTGCAGTATTTTGTCCGTAGTGTATTAACCTACATGTGCACACCTATATGTGGTTGTAGGTGTCGAATCATAGCTCCTGGTCCCTCTCCTGATATAGGACACTGCAAGTATGATGAAGAGGACGAGGGAGATTTGTAAGTATGGATGTGATGAATGTTAAGTAAGTTTAAGAGCTGCATAAATAACTTGTCAACATTGTAACTAAATATTAACATGTAAATGGTCCATTACTACTGTAACTTGTTTAGTTATTAGAACATTTTGGTCCCTGGACCTATTATGTGGTCCCTGGACCTATTATGTGGTCCCTGGACCTATTATGTGGTCCCTGGACCTATTATGTGGTCCCTGGACCTATTATGTGGTCCCTGGACCTATTATGTGGTCCCTGGACCTATTATGTGCTTCCTGGATCTATTATGCGGTCCCTGGACCTATTATGTGGTCCCTGGCCCGGTGGCCTGGTGGCTAAAGCTCCCGCTTCACACACGGAGGGCCCGGGTTCGATTCCCGGCGGGTGGAAACATTCCGACACGTTTCCTTACACCTGTTGTCCTGTTCACCTAGCAGCAAATAGGTACCTGGGTGTTAGTCGACTGGTGTGGGTCGCATCCTGGGGGACAAGATTAAGGACCCCAATGGAAATAAGTTAGACAGTCCTCGATGACGCACTGACTTTCTTGGGTTATCCTGGGTGGCTAACCCTCCGGGGTTAAAAATCCGAACGAAATCTTATCTTATCTTATCTTATCTTATGTGGTCCCTGGACCTTTATGTGGTTCCTGGACCTATTACGTGCTTCCTGGATCTATTATGTGGTCCCTGGACCTATTATGTGGTCCCTGGACCTATTATGTGGTCCCTGGACCTATTATGTGGTCCCTGGACCTATTATGTGGTTCCTGGACCTATTATGTGGTCCCTGGACCTATTATGTGGTTCCTGGACCTATTATGTGCTTCCTGGATCTATTATGTGGTCCCTGGACCTATTATGTGGTCCCTGGACCTATTATGTGGTCCCTGGACCTATTATGTGGTTCCTGGACCTATTACGTGCTTCCTGGATCTATTATGTGGTCCCTGGACCTATTATGTGGTCCCTGGACCTATTATGTGGTTCCTGGACCAATTATGTGGTCCCTGGACCTATTATGTGGTCCCTGGACCTATTATGTGGTCCCTGGACCTATTATGTGGTCCCTGGACCTATTATGTGGTCCCTGGACCTATTATGTGCTTCCTGGATCTATTATGTGGTCCCTGGACCTATTATGTGGTCCCTGGACCTATTATGTGGTCCCTGGACCTATTATGGTTCCTGGACCTATTACGTGGTCCCTGGACCTATTATGTGGTCCCTGGACCTATTATGTGGTCCCTGGACCTATTATGTGGTCCCTGGACCTATTATGTGGTCCCTGGACCTATTATGTAGTTCCTGGACCTATTATGTGGTCCCTGGACCTATTATGTGGTTCCTGGACCTATTATGTGCTTCCTGGATCTATTATGTGGTGACTGGACCTATTATGTGGTCCCTGGACCTATTATGTGGTCCCTGGACCTATTATGTGGTTCCTGGACCTATTACGTGCTTCCTGGATCTATTATGTGGTCCCTGGACCTATTATGTGGTCCCTGGACCTATTATGTGGTCCCTGGACCTATTATGTGGTCCCTGGACCTATTATGTGCTTCCTGGATCTATTATGCGGTCCCTGGACCTATTATGTGGTCCCTGGCCCGGTGGCCTGGTGGCTAAAGCTCCCGCTTCACACACGGAGGGCCCGGGTTCGATTCCCGGCGGGTGGAAACATTCCGACACGTTTCCTTACACCTGTTGTCCTGTTCACCTAGCAGCAAATAGGTACCTGGGTGTTAGTCGACTGGTGTGGGTGGCATCCTGGGGGACAAGATTAAGGACCACAATGGAAATAAGTTAGACAGTCCTCGATGACGCACTGACTTTCTTGGGTTATCCTGGGTGGCTAACCCTCCGGGGTTAAAAATCCGAACGAAATCTTATCTTATCTTATCTTATCTTATGTGGTCCCTGGACCTTTATGTGGTTCCTGGACCTATTACGTGCTTCCTGGATCTATTATGTGGTCCCTGGACCTATTATGTGGTCCCTGGACCTATTATGTGGTCCCTGGACCTATTATGTGGTCCCTGGACCTATTATGTGGTTCCTGGACCTATTATGTGGTCCCTGGACCTATTATGTGGTTCCTGGACCTATTATGTGCTTCCTGGATCTATTATGTGGTCCCTGGACCTATTATGTGGTCCCTGGACCTATTATGTGGTCCCTGGACCTATTATGTGGTTCCTGGACCTATTACGTGCTTCCTGGATCTATTATGTGGTCCCTGGACCTATTATGTGGTCCCTGGACCTATTATGTGGTTCCTGGACCAATTATGTGGTCCCTGGACCTATTATGTGGTCCCTGGACCTATTATGTGGTCCCTGGACCTATTATGTGGTCCCTGGACCTATTATGTGGTCCCTGGACCTATTATGTGCTTCCTGGATCTATTATGTGGTCCCTGGACCTATTATGTGGTCCCTGGACCTATTATGTGGTCCCTGGACCTATTATGGTTCCTGGACCTATTACGTGGTCCCTGGACCTATTATGTGGTCCCTGGACCTATTATGTGGTCCCTGGACCTATTATGTGGTCCCTGGACCTATTATGTGGTCCCTGGACCTATTATGTAGTTCCTGGACCTATTATGTGGTCCCTGGACCTATTATGTGGTTCCTGGACCTATTATGTGCTTCCTGGATCTATTATGTGGTGACTGGACCTATTATGTGGTCCCTGGACCTATTATGTGGTCCCTGGACCTATTATGTGGTTCCTGGACCTATTACGTGCTTCCTGGATCTATTATGTGGTCCCTGGACCTATTATGTGGTCCCTGGACCTATTATGTGGTTCCTGGACCTATTATATGGTTCCTGGACCTAGTATGTGGTCCCTGGACCCATTATGTGGTCCCTGGACCCATTATGTGGTCCCTGGACCTATTATATGGTCCTTGGACCTATTATGTGGTCCCTGGACCTATTATATGGTCCCTGGACCTATTATGTGGTCCCTGGACCTATTATGTGGTTCCTGGACCTATTATGTGGTCCCTGGACCCATTATGTGGTCCCTGGACCTATTATATGGTCCTTGGACCTATTATGTGGTCCCTGGACCTATTATATGGTCCCTGGACCTATTATGTGGTCCCTGGACCTATTATGTGGTTCCTGGACCTATTATGTGGTCCCTGGACCTATTATATGGTCCCTGGACCTATTATGTGGTCACTGGACCTATTATGTGGTTCCTGGACCTATTATGTGGTCCCTGGACCCATTATGTGGTCCCTGGACCCATTATGTGGTCCCTGGATCTATTATATAGTCCCTGAACCTATTATGTGGTCCCTGGACCCATTATGTGGTCCCTGGACCCATTATGTGGTCCCTGGACCCATTATGTGGTCCCTGGACCTATTATTTGGTCCCTGGACCTATTATGTGGTCCCTGGACCTATTATGTGGTCCCTAGACCCATTATGTGGTCCCTGGACCTATTATGTGGTCCCTTGACCTATTATGTGGTCCCTAAACCCATTTTGTGGTCCCTGGACCTATTATGTGGTCCCTAGACCCATTATGTGGTCCCTGGACCTATTATGTGGTCCCTTGACCTATTATGTGGTCCCTAAACCCATTTTGTGGTCCCTGGACCCATTATGTGACATGTTGAGGTACAGTCCCTGGACTCATTATGTGACTAGTGTTGAGGTATAGCCCCTGGACCCATTATGTGACTAATGTTGAGGTACAGTCCCTGGACCCATTACGTGAGTGATGTTGAGGTACAGTCCCTGGACCCTTTATATGCCTCTGTAATTGTGCCTATGTAATGTTGAGGTACAGTCCCAGTGCCCATTAAGGGCCTCTAATGTTGAGATACAGTCCCAGGACCCATTATGTAACTAATGTTGAGGTACAGTCCCTGGACCCATTATGTGATTAATGTTGAGGTACAGTCCCTGGACCCATTATGTGACTAATGTTGAGGTATAATCCCTAAACCCATTATGTGACTAATGTTGAGGTACAGTCCCTGGACCCATTATGTGACTGATGTTGAGGTACAGTCCCTGAACCCTTTATGTACCTCTGTAATTGCACCTATGTGATGTTGAGGTACAGTCCCAATGCCCATTAAGTGCCTCTAAAGTTGAGGTACAGTCCCTGGACCCATTCTGTGCCTATGTAATCTTTTGACAGCTGCCCACACCATGGGTATGAACTAAGTTTAGGAATTTGAATAAGGGCATAATGTGTTGCCTAAAATTTGAGTTTGTGATGATGGTGTAGCTCTCTTGTGTGTGATAACTGGTTTGAGGAGCACAACTGAGATAGAACCCCAGGCACAAATTTCATAGGTGAAGTGCTCACCTATTTGTGTTTGCAGGGGTCGAGTCTCAGCTCCTTGCTCTGCCTCCATTGGTTGTGTGAGCTCTTATCATACCTATTAATTAAAGCTGTGTATGGATCCTGTCTCTGCCACAAGGACCACAGTGGAAATAATTCACTGAGTTTTTTGGGTTGTCTTAGGTAATTTTCACCATATATGATAATTGTGCTTGTGTGTACCTGTGTCTAAATAATCTTAAACTTCACTGTCCATGTCATTCCATATACTGACCACGCTAAGGCTAAATAAGTATTTCCTAACATCCCTATGACTCATCTGTGTTTTTAACTTCCATCTGTGACCTTATGTACCTGAGACTCTCCAGACTCTCCCTGTCCATTGTCAGGTCCTCTTAGTATTTCGTATGTTGTAATCATGTCACTTTTGGTTCTTCTGACCTGTTGTCATTACCTGAACCAGCAGAAGGTCTCCTGCCATCATACAATTTTTGAGCTATGCTTAAAAATCGTCTCATTTCTCAATACTAACCAAACCAACTCTCTGCTAATTATTATTATTATTATAATCAAGGGGAAGCGCTAAACCCGGAGGATTATACAGCGCCGGGGGGGGGGATGTGGAAGGCATTCAGGCTTAATTCGGGGAACTGGAGCACAGATCCAATTTCCTAAATCAAGAGCCCCTCACCAACATCAAGGAACCTTCCTTGAGGGGTACTCTCTGCTAAAATCTAACCAGTTGAAGCAACTCTCCCAAATACTGTATGACCTGTAGTCAATTAAAACATCAAATCATACTTAAAATAGCACTGACTGTACTTTTGTTTGTGCCATTATTAATTTTATTATGTATGTATAATGCATAAATATGCATGTACTTGATAATTACTTAATTATACAGTATTTAATCTTATTAAAAATTAACCACTTTTATTCTGTCTAGACGTAAGTAGTCTTTAAGTATATTAGGATTAGTCTGCCCAAACTGTTCCGGTATGACAGTGGTTTTCTTTGTACCTAGCACATCAAAAATGTAATTGCACATTGTAACCTTTGCAAAGAAATAAATCTGTCTTTGTCTTCTAGCCCTCAACTCTGGGAGTAGTTTTGTTGCAACACTGCATTTTTCCAGCTTCTTTACATGCTTTATCAGATGTGGGTTCCACGCTGTGTTGCACACTAAAAAATGAGCCTGGCAAATGTATAAGGTGATGAATGCCTCCTTGTTGAGGTTCCTGAAAGCCACCCTTAAATTTGTTACTCACATTTTCTGTGGCAGCTTTTCAGGTGATGTGCACCTTACGTGACTGCTTAGAACTAGGCTCACACAGAGGTCCTTCTTGTTTAGGGAAGTTTGCAGCCTTTGTTCCTTGAGCCTGTACCCAATTTCCAGTCATCATTGCCCTTCCTTAATTTTCATCATTTTTTTTTTTCAACACATTGGCCATCTCCCACCAAGTCAGGGTGACCCAAAAAGAAAGAAAATCCCCAAAAGGAAAATACTTTCATCATCATTCAACACTTTCACCTCACTCATACATAATCACTGTCTTTGCAGAGGTGCTCAGATATGACAGTTTAGAAGTCCCTCCAAACTGCCAGTATCCCAAACCCCTCCTTTAAAGTGCAGGCATTGTACTTCCCATTTCCAGGATTAAACTGTAGTAGCCACTTGTCAGAACAACCCTATAGTTTATCCACATCCCTTTGTAATCTTTCTTGGTGTTCCCTGGCTCAGTCAGCAATGCCCTTGCATTGCATTCAGATAGAGAGGCTCATACAAGGGTATGTAGGAGAATGCCTTAGACAAGGATATGGGATGTCATCAGGTTGTTTAACCCTTACTGTCCAAATAGATCTATGTTCACATGTGTAGTGCTCCAAAAGTTGATCTACATTTTTTTTACATATTTTCAAATATAAAAAAAAAGTAGATCAAAGTTTTTTACACGTTTTCAAATGTTAAAAAAAAAAGATCTACATTTTTTTTACATACTTTCAAATGTTGAAAAAGCATAGATCTACGTTTGGACAGTTTAAGGGTTAACATCCTTATTGATGGGTTGTAAAAGAAGTGAATGCTAGAGTGCTGGGAACAAATATAGGATTTAAATATAATAAATTAGTATAAGGTGGGAGTTGTCACAGTTGTTGTTTGCTAAATAAGTTGCAAAGTTTGATGGAGGAGTTTGGGAGGGTGTGTAAAAGATGGAAATTGAAAGAAATCATAGACAAGAGCAAGGTGATGGGAGCAGCAAAAAATGTCTAGGCAGTGAAAGACTGAATATCAGATTCGAGAGAATATGAAAGTATTGATTGTTGGAGTGGAAACAAAAGAGAGCCCAGCATTATTATTATTATAATCAAGGGGGAAGCACTAAACCCGGAGGATTATACAGCGCCTGGGGGGGATGTGGAAGGCATTCAGGCTTAATTCGGGGAACTGGAGCACAGATCCAATTCCCTAAATCAAGAGCCCCTCACCAACATCAAGGAACCTTCCTTGAGGGGAGAGAGCCCAGTAGAGCATCCCAGACCATACTGAGGTTTTTACAGAAAAATACTGTGATAGAGATTGGTATGAATTAGAGTAGTCCAGGCAGGAGCCCTCACTTGCTCCTATTACATAATGTTGCTTTTCATATTTAAACATATTTTATGATAAATAATACTCAGTAAATGGAATGAAATGTTATTTATGAAATTTTGAATGTTACAAGAGCTAATTAACGCATGGAAACAGAAGTGTCATGGTAAGTACATACAGGCATAACTTACATTTACAATCATCAGTAGGCCTATGTACCCATCACAGTTATCAGACATTTGTACCATAGCTAAGAGTACTTGTACAGTATAAGGCACATATACCCATTACAGTTATCAGATAACTGTATATGTACCATAACTAACTGTACCTGCATAAAGCACATGTGCCCAAAATTATTTGATATATGTATCCATCATTAATACCTGTATGAGGTACATGTATCTATTGCAGTTATCAAATATATGTATCCATCACAAGAATAAGGCACAAGTACCCATCACAAGTATCAGATATTTGTTTTCACATGTATATGTATATATATGTATTGTTAACAATTATCAGGTATATCCACCCCTCAGTATTAGGTGCATCAGTCACAAGTACAATATTAGATACATAAATCATCACAAGTACAGTATCAAGAACAAGAACATGTACCATCACAAGTACAATATCAGGCACATGTATCATCACAAGTACAATTTCAGGTACATATATCATCACTAACTAGTACAGTATCAGGTATATGTACTCATGAGAGTATGAGGTACATACGTACTGTACTAATCACAAATACGGTATCCGGTTCAGAATGTATACCTATCAAAATTATGAAATTTGGATTAATGTATAAATGCTTATCTCTGTGTAACCACGTACACTTCTGGCAGCAGCTCGTTGATCTGACTTGACGTACATTCTTTTACAATCACTTACACAATTTTCTCTGGTTTTATAGAGAGAAAATCTCCTTAAAATATATAAATGCTATTATTTGAACACTAATTATGATTAGATGCACTCATCATACACTTTAGAGATTAAAGCAATAATACTGTAATTTAAAATAAATAATTAAATTTAATGTGAAACTGTGCTAAGACCAGCAAGTTTAAGTCATAATCTGATTGTAAGATAAGATAAGATTTTGTTTGGATTTTTAACCCTGAAGGGTTAGCTACCCAGGATAACCCAAAAAAATCAATACGTCATCGAGGACTGTATAACTTATTTCCATTTGGGTCCTCAATCTTGTCCCCCAGGATGCGACCCACACCAGTCAACTAACACCCAGGTACCTATTTGCTGCTAGGTGAACTGGACAACAGGTATATAAGGAAACAAGTCAAAATGTTTCGACCCCGCCGGGAATCGAACCCAGGCCGTCTGTGCATGAAGCGAGAGCTTTGCCAGCCAGTACAGTATATCAGAAATTTCTTCACTGTAGGCTACTTAACCACCTAGTTTATTTGATGCATACAGTATTATTATTTTACAGATACTGCATTTCTACTAGTGATAAAACATTTTTATGGTCAGTATGACAGACGTACAGTATTTTAATGTACACTAAATGCAAATGCAGCAGCTGTTTTTAATTTTCTAATACAGAAACCATGCTTATTATAACAATAATAATGCTATTATTTGCATAGACTGATGATAATCAGTATTATATTATCAAAATAAAATATTTTAACATGTAATATTTGTAACATTTAACAGTTATAAATGACTGTGATCATTAGAAATACAGTAACTACCATCATAAAACAACTTCATATTCAACATGATAGGACAGTGCGTTGAAATACGTAAACATTGATATTAGTGTTACTGAGGCCTACATTATGAAGTTCTTTAAGAAGTCTCATGGCAACCCACCATTAATGTTTACCACAATATATTTAATTGATCATGAGCCTGTGTCACATCTTAGTTACATTAACACTAACAACATTTGCTATACTCTCTATATTACAAACACTTGAGCTTTTATCTAGATGTGTTATGTGGTTATTATTAAGTACTGAAGATGTTCAGCCTTCAACCAGACTTTTGTTTGAATAACATTTAAATTGCTCTTCCTGTTAGGTATTCTCAAATATTAATTGGAAGAGATGATAACTCTCACTTACTAAAAACCCTTTTCTTAAAGAGGATTACAATTTTATAATAAATTAAGTGCTAAAACTACATGGATCATTCAGCAGGAGGAGTGCTGGCCGCTCCATCCTCCCTCTGCTAATCGCAGTTTCACCTCTGACCACTGAGGCTCTTAGTGATTGTCTTCAAAAAAGTATTTTTATAAATAAAAAATCTACCCTCTAGTGGTATGTAAGCTCCCCTGAGCAAATATTTTTTTTAAAAGCTGGTTTGCATTAATATTATACAGTGCAGTACATTATTCATAAAAAAGCACTAAACCTGTTTGGGTCACTCAGCACTGATTTGGTTTGAAATATACTACTCACTCTTGTCACAAGAATAATACAATTGTTAATATCTTATTACTGTCTTGTCCCTTTAATCACTAAATGATATGACTAGATTTTATATTATCATCTGCTTCATTGTTTGGGCAAGTATTTCACATAGTCATATTTGTTCTTAATAATTGTAGTCTAACATTTCCTCGTGTGACTTAGCTAAAATGCATGGTGTTGGTACAATCTTTAGTCCTGCCACAACAGTAAGCAATTTTGTGCATTGTACATTGTCACCCATGAACCACATTAATATATATACGTGTGTATGTATGTCCAGCCTTGGAGAAGATTCTTAAGATTTACCTGACAAGACAGCAGATATACTCATGAGTCATGTGTCACCTACTCTCTGCTGTTATAATGAAGAGGTTGCATAACTCCATTGGTTCATTTTCTAACTGAGAATGCATAAGAAATTATCTCTTAAGGAGTAAAGTTTGTAGAAAGGTAAAGTCTGTGAGATATACATCTGTAACTATTTATATATTACTCAACTTAAAACATTCTTCACATAATATTTAAACTGACCTGGAGTCATTTGGTCACCTAATAAGAGCATTTTGTATATCTGTATAAGTCATGTTCGTGCCAACAAAATAATATTACTTAATTACTACTCAAAAAGCTGAATATAAAGTCAGAAGCCATACAGATACAAAGTGTTGTGTATTCATAACACTTGCAATTCTATAATTTATGATAATAATGATACAGTAGTACTATTTAAGAAAGGACATTAAACCCCTGAACGTTATTCAGCGCAGAATATGGAGTAGGATACTAAGAGCAAAGGCAAAGCAGTTTCAATAGTACACCACATTAATTTGGTGCAAGAGATCAACTGCAGATAAAAAGCCATAGATAACCTCTACATTAAAGGAGATACCTTCAAAGAAGAGAGCAGACATATTAGAAAAGGGGCCAAAATTAAGGTCATCAGTCCCAGTGAAAAACTGGTCTATCAAATTAGTGTACTGTAGGCAAGAGTGAGCATGACTTGCCAGCTCTAATAAGAGTGGAGCAGCGCACACTGCCAGTATGATATGAGGCAATCTTTTTTAACCTTGCACAGCTGTGTGGAAAAAAATCCACAGTTGAGAGAAATGAAGCAAAGATGACTAGACATCAGATGTGGTTTAGTAGAAAAAGGCTTATTGGTTACTAGGTAGACCAACAGTTTTGCCAGTAATGTATTAGGTCATTATGAGGAAATAATTGGAAAAAGGTAATTGAGAGTTTCTGATATGGAAAGTTAACTTTGTGATCATTACTAGAATTGTAAAGGTGTACCCTGTTCTTATATTGCTGCGAAATAGATTTTCATTCTTTTTTACATATATTTTTCACTATTCAGAGATTTGATTGCCACTTATCATATTTGAGACTGGACAGTTATTTTCATTAATGACTTTTAAAAGGTGCAGCATTTTACCAAATTAACTTCATACTCAAATTATATATATGTACAGCATAGTATATGTTATACATAAAAATTTTAGAGAACAGTTCCTACCACATTAACACTAATGTTTAAAGAGTTCCTGGAGTTGAATGCTCACTGACTCCTGTATCAACAGTTAGTCAATAGAATCAGAACCACTGGTTAACATGTGGCTCCAAAAACACTTCATACTCCAAGCCGTAGTCTCACATTATTTACCTGTTGGCCACTTGAAACAAACAAAAACAAAGAGCAGTTTATTGTGCTTGAAGATTTTGCCTGTAGAATGTGCTTTATTAATCTCCTTGAAATAGTCAGGGTTTGAAATGTATAACTTATTCAGTATCTTTAATGTGCATATGAGATTAAGCCTAGTTTTTTAAAGTGTTCCTTTTTTTTTTTGTTTTTTTCAACAAGTCGGGTGTCTCCCACCGAGGCAGGGTGACCCAAAGAGAAAGAAAATCCCCAAAAATAAAATACTTTCATCATCATTCAACACTTTCACCTCACTCACACATAATCACTGTTTTTGCAGAGGTGCCCAGAATACAACAGTTTAGAAGCATATACATATAAAATTACACAATATATCTCTCCAAACTGCCAATATCCCAAACCCCTCCTTTAGAGTGCAGGCATTGTACTTCCCATTTCCACGACTCAAGTCCGGTTATATAAAATAACCGGTTTCCCTGAATCCCTTCACTAAATATTACTCTGCTCACACTCCAACAGATCGTCAGATCCCAAATACCATTTGTCTCCATTCACTCCTATCTAACACGCTCACGCACGCTTGCTGGAAGTCCAAACCCCTCGCCCACAACACCTCCTTTACCCCCTCCCTCCAACCTTTTCGAGGATGACCTCAACCCCGCCTTCCTACCCCTACAGATTTATACGCTCTCCATGTCATTCTACTTTGATCCATTCTCTCTAAATGACCAAACCACCTCAACAAACCCTCTTCAGCCCTCTGACTAATACTTTTATTAACTCCACACCTTCTCCTAATTTCCACACTCCGAATTTTCTGCATAATACTTACACCACACATTGCCCTTAGACAGGACATCTCCACTGCCTCCAACCGCCTCCTCGCTGCAGCATTTACAACCCAAGCTTCACACCCAAATAAGTGTGTTTGTACTACTATACTTTCATACATTCCCTTCTTTGCCTCTATAGATAACATTTTTTGCCTCCACATATATATACCTCAATGCACCACTCACCTTTTTATTTTAAGTAATTTATACAGGAGAAGGGGTTACTAGCTCACTGCTCTCGGCATTTTGGTTGCCTCTTTCGACATGCACGGCTTATTGAGGAAAGATTCTTTTCCACTTCCCCATAGAGATGACAGGAAATAGATAGGAACAAGAACTATTTAGAAAATAGAAGAAAATTCAGATCGGTGTGTATGCTTATACATGTACAGAATGTATGTAGTGTGACCTAAGTGTAAGTAGAGGTAGCAAGACATACCTGTGTTCTTGTGTGTACATGAGACAGAAAGAAAAGAAAATCAGCAGTCCTACCATTGTGTAAAATAATTACAGGTTTCTATTTCACACTCATTTAGCAGGATGGTAGTACCTCCCTGGGTGAAGCATGGGTGGGGAATGTTGCAACAAGGAGAAGACTGGAGGCAGTTGAGATGTCGTATCTGAGGGCAATGTGCGGTGTAAATGTAATGCAGAGAATCTATAGCTTGGAGATTTTGAAGGAAGGTTGAGGTTTCTAAAAGTATTATCCAGAAGGCAGAGGAAGGGTTGTTGAGGTGGCTTGGACAGTTAGAGAGGATGGAACAAAATAGAATGACTTGGAGTAAATATAAATTTGTGGTGGAAGGAAGGCAAGATAGGGTTCATCCTAGGAATGGTTGGAGGGAGGGGGCAAAGGAAGTTTTGTGTGCAAGGGGCTTTGACTTCCAGCAAGCGTGTGTGAGCATCTTAGATAGGAGCAAGTGAAGGCAAATGGTTTTTATGACTTGATGGGCTGTTGGAGTGTGAGCAAAGTAACATTTATGAAGGGATTCAGGGAAACTGGTTAGCTGGACATAAGTCCTGGAGATAAGATGTACAGTGCCTGCTCTCTGAAGAAGGGGTGTTATGTTGCAGTTTTTTTAACTAGTATAAGCATGCCTCTTGCATTGTGAATGATGATGACAATGCAGCTTCTTTTTTAAGGTCACCCTGTAAAATGGCTGATGTGTTAACAAAAACAAATGGGACGAGCCCAATCATGTGTTACGTATTTGAAAGGTTGTCAATACTACATTGAACTTTGTTCAATGATATAGTATTATCTTTATTTAGGTGTGGTCTCTGCTTGATAACAGTAGTTGAGGTAGGGACTAAAAAGAGAGTTATAATTGAATGACAATTTTCTTGTCCTTGTGTTCAAAGGTTGGCTTTCTTGAAGGGTGAGAAAGAAGACGGGGAGAGAAGGAAGAAACAGAGTAGTGGGAGTAAATTTTTGAAAGTTAGAGATGTTAGTTGGGGAATTTACACTAGAGACATTGGGAAGGAGGTGGGTGGAGAGTTTACCATGAATGGCAAATGGATGGGAAGAGGTGGGAAGGAGGTGGGTGGAGAATTTACCATGAATGGCAAATGGATAGTAATGGATGGGAGAGAGATGGTTGAAACAGAGGAGCATGGTTGGTCTTGCTAGGTCCTCCTGAACTTCATTACTCCTTTCCCTCTTTCTTTTGTAAAAAAAAAAAAATTGCAGTGTCACTTTTAGTCTTTACAGAAATGATGTACACTACAACCGTGATTTTTCTCTTGTTTTCTGATTGTCTTTATTTGTTCATACATTTTACTCCACACAGATAAGTGTGACTGATCTTAGGACTTAGCAAGAAATGTACAGGAATGTATTATAGAGGAAAGTACAGTACATTATATGTATATTGATTTACCAATTTATGCTCTCTCTCTCTCTCTTTGCTACTATACTTTTAATATATTAACTAGCACAGTATAATTTTTAGTTAAATCATACATGTATTTAGAATTTTCTTAACCTACTAAAGAAAATTAGAATCTTAGTTTTCTGCTCTACTTGTCATTTTAATGACATTATCACTTCTGTGAAAGTAGTACTAGTAGTTTAGCCAAAGAAGAAGTTATATTTTAAAAATGCCTCTTACAATTAACATTATATAAATAACAGTGTGATTTTTTATTTGATGTTTTGTGGCCAGTCTTTAAAGTTTTTGCCTTTGTTCAGGTAAGCATAATGTGAAGTTCTAACAATGTCCAATGAGAAATAATATAGAAGGTAAAAAATAAGTATGAAGCAAAGCCTTAGGTGAAACAAAACAAAATTGTCCTTTAGGCCGCCCACATATCCTCAACTGAGCCACCATCAGTGGTCAGCACCTCCCTTTATTCTAATTTGCTATACATGTAAAATATTTCAAAGATAAATTATGCTTTACCTGTGATGATGAAATCTCTCACTAATCCACATCCACTAGAAACTGAAGCAAACTGACAGTTCACAAATGATACGTGTAAAAATATATGTATAGTACAGTTTCATGTCTTTTTTGAATGCATATGTTTAAAAGTAATGTCACAGTTTAATTTAAAGTACTAAATGCAAAACAAGTTGTTATATTTTTGATTCGTTAAGGTCTTCCATGTGATCTGTGTCTTGGCCGTTGACTATGTTGACTTTGGAAGTAGTTTTGGTAGACAATCTGGCTCTTCGGAAGTTCTCATAATGTCGCTCTGCTGTAGAGCCGATTAAGTCTTGCATGTGCGTCCTGAAAACAGATGTATGTGTCAACAAGAATAAGGATGGTTTTCATTTGCATATACGATAGTATTCTGTTCATAAAAAGCACTAATTAAATCCACACTTCTGAAACTAGGTATCCTTTTTTTGTGTATAAGTGTTTAGAAGATCATAGCAAGTTTGCCTGTGATACCCCAGTAACGAAACTATGTATTGTGCCATAACAAAAGCATTCACATTGCTAAACTCACAAACTAGTATTTAGTCACTTAGTATTTAGTCAACTTACTCCACAATTTGTAATAATTTAGGATTAAGAATTAATCTAAGTTTGCCCGAAATGCCTAGCCATGCTAGGTGTTCTAGTGGCCCCCTCTGTAATTAGTATTTTATTACATGTAAACCACACAAAAACCAAAATCTGTAAACCCCGCATTGTAATCCTTATTTTATTATTATTTTTTTATTATCACACTGGCCGATTCCCACCAAGGCAGGGTGGCCCGAAAAAGAAAAACTTTCACCATCATTCACTCCATCACTGTCTTGCCAGAAGGGTGCTTTACACTACAGTTTTTAAACTGCAACATTAACACCCCTCCTTCAGAGTGCAGGCACTGTACTTCCCATCTCCAGGACTCAAGTCCGGCCTGCCGGTTTCCCTGGATCCCTTCATAAATGTTACTTTGCTCACACTCCAACAGCACGTCAAGTATTAAAAACCATTTGTCTCCATTCACTCCTATCAAACACGCTCATGCATGCCTGCTGGAAGTCCAAGCCCCTCGCACACAAAACCTCCTTTACCCCCTCCCTCCAACCTTTCCTAGGCCGACCCCTACCCCGCCTTCCTTCCACTACAGACTGATACACTCTTGAAGTCATCCTGTTTCGCTCCATTCTCTCTACATGTCCGAACCACCTCAACAACCCTTCCTCAGCCCTCTGGACAACAGTTTTGGTAATCCCGCACCTCCTCCTAACTTCCAAACTACGAATTCTCTGCATTATATTCACACCACACATTGCTCTCAGACATGACATCTCCACTGCCTCCAGCCTTCTCCTCGCTGCAACATTCATCACCCACGCTTCACACCCATATAAGAGCGTTGGTAAAACTATACTCTCATACATTCCCCTCTTTGCCTCCAAGGACAAAGTTCTTTGTCTCCACAGACTCCTAAGTGCACCACTCACTCTTTTTCCCTCATCAATTCTATGATTCACCTCATCTTTCATAGACCCATCCGCTGACACGTCCACTCCCAAATATCTGAATACGTTCACCTCCTCCATACTCTCTCCCTCCAATCTGATATTCAATCTTTCATCACCTAATCTTTTTGTTATCCTCATAACCTTACTCTTTCCTGTATTCACCTTTAATTTTCTTCTCCTGCACACCCTACCAAATTCATCCACCAATCTCTGCAACTTCTCTTCAGAATCTCCCAAGAGCACAGTGTCATCAGCAAAGAGCAGCTGTGACAACTCCCACTTTGTGTGTGATTCTTTATCTTTTAACTCCACGCCTCTTGCCAAGACCCTCGCATTTACTTCTCTTACAACCCCATCTATAAATATATTAAACAACCACGGTGACATCACACATCCTTGTCTAAGGCCTACTTTTACTGGGAAAAAATTTCCCTCTTTCCTACATACTCTAACTTGAGCCTCACTATCCTCGTAAAAACTCTTCACTGCTTTCAGTAACCTACCTCCTACACCATACACTTGCAACATCTGCCACATTGCCCCCCTATCCACCCTGTCATACGCCTTTTCCAAATCCATAAATGCCACAAAGACCTCTTTAGCCTTATCTAAATACTGTTCACTTATATGTTTCACTGTAAACACCTGGTCCACACACCCCCTACCTTTCCTAAAGCCTCCTTGTTCATCTGCTATCCTATTCTCCGTCTTACTCTTAATTCTTTCAATTATAACTCTACCATACACTTTACCAGGTACACTCAACAGACTTATCCCCCTATAATTTTTGCACTCTCTTTTATCCCCTTTGCCTTTATACAAAGGAACTATGCATGCTCTCTGCCAATCCCTAGGTACCTTACCCTCTTCCATACATTTATTAAATAATTGCACCAACCACTCCAAAACTAAATCCCCACCTGCTTTTAACATTTCTATCTTTATCCCATCAATCCCGGCTGCCTTACCCCCTTTCATTTTACCTACTGCCTCACGAACTTCCCCCACACTCACAACTGGCTCTTCCTCACTCCTACAAGATGTTATTCCTCCTTGCCCTATACACGAAATCACAGCTTCCCTATCTTCATCAACATTTAACAATTCCTCAAAATATTCCCTCCATCTTCCCAATACCTCTAACTCTCCATTTAATAACTCTCCTCTCCTATTTTTAACTGACAAATCCATTTGTTCTCTAGGCTTTCTTAACTTGTTAATCTCACTCCAAAACTTTTTCTTATTTTCAACAAAATTTGTTGATAACATCTCACCCACTCTCTCATTTGCTCTCTTTTTACATTGCTTCACCACTCTCTTAACCTCTCTCTTTTTCTCCATATACTCTTCCCTCCTTGCATCACTTCTGCTTTGTAAAAACTTCTCATATGCTAACTTTTTCTCCCTTACTACTCTCTTTACATCATCATTCCACCAATCGCTCCTCTTCCCTCCTGCACCCACTTTCCTGTAACCACAAACTTCTGCTGAACACTCTAACACTACATTTTTAATCCTATCCCATACCTCTTCGACCCCATTGCCTATGCTCTCATTAGCCCATCTATCCTCCAATAGCTGTTTATATCTTACCCTAACTGCCTCCTCTTTTAGTTTATAAACCTTCACCTCTCTCTTCCCTGATGCTTCTATTCTCCTTGTATCCCATCTACCTTTTACTCTCAGTGTAGCTACAACTAGAAAGTGATCTGATATATCTGTGGCCCCTCTATAAACATGTACATCCTGAAGTCTACTCAACAGTCTTTTATCTACCAATACATAATCCAACAAACTACTGTCATTTCGCCCTACATCATATCTTGTATACTTATTTATCCTCTTTTTCTTAAAATATGTATTACCTATAACTAAACCCCTTTCTATACAAAGTTCAATCAAAGGGCTCCCATTATCATTTACACCTGGCACTCCAAACTTACCTACCACACCCTCTCTAAAAGTTTCTCCTACTTTAGCATTCAGGTCCCCTACCACAATTACTCTCTCACTTGGTTCAAAGGCTCCTATACATTCACTTAACATCTCCCAAAATCTCTCTCTCTCCTCTGCATTCCTCTCTTCTCCAGGTGCATACACGCTTATTATGACCCACTTCTCGCATCCAACCTTTACTTTAATCCACATAATTCTTGAATTTACACATTCATATTCTCTTTTCTCCTTCCATAACTGATCATTTAACATTACTGCTACCCCTTCCTTTGCTCTAACTCTCTCAGATACTCCAGATTTAATCCCATTTATTTCCCCCCACTGAAACTCTCCTACCCCCTTCATCTTTGTTTCGCTTAGAGCCAGGACATCCAACTTCTTTTCATTCATAACATCAGCAATCATCTGTTTCTTGTCATCCGCACTACATCCACGCACATTTAAGCATCCCAGTTTTATAAAGTTTTTCTTCTTCTCTTTTTTAGTAAATGTATACAGGAGAAGGGGTTACTAGCCCATTGCTCCCGGCATTTTAGTCGCCTCATACGACACGCATGGCTTACGGAGGAAAGATTCTTTTCCACTTCCCCATGGACAATAGAAGAAATAAAAAAGAACAAGAGCTATTTAGAAAAAGGAGAAAAACCTAGATGTATGTATATATATATATGCATGTGTGTGTCTGTGAAGTGTGACCAAAATGTAAGTAGGAGTAGCAAGATATCCCTGTTATCTAGCGTGTTTATGAGACAGAAAAAGAAAAAGAAACCAGCAATCCTACCATCATGCAAAACAGTTACAGGTTTTTGTTTCACAGTCATCTGGCAGGACGGTAGTACTTCCCTGGGTGGTTGCTGTCTACCAACCTACTATAGAGAATAAACTTTGATTTGATTTGATCTAAGAATTGGAATAAGCAAAATAGTATGAGATACCACTAAATTTAGCACACAGCTTAATTATGGCTATTGTATTTGATATTTTAAGAAATATCTCTTACAAGATTGGTACACCGAATTCACTGTGTAACTAAACTCATTACTTTTTTTTTATACAAATACTGTATTGTAGATTATTTCTGGACCTGTTATGTGCCTTTGCAGTCTTGTACCTACTGCCTACACCATGTATAATAAATGTATGAAGTACCTATCATTTGTACTTCATAATATGGTGCTGTATTATTCGGTCTATTGTAATATACCATCTTAGCCATTCCTTCACTACTGATACTTATCATCTAACCATTTATACTTAAATTGCTCTTAAATTGCTTACATAAGTTTGAAGTACAGAATTTGGAAAGCCTTGTGGAATACTGCCATACCCTCTGGTTATTGACAAAGACGAGAAAATTATGAAAAAAAACATTCACAAAAATAACCTGTTTCCCTGAATCCCTTCACTAAATATTACCCTGCTCACACTCCAACAGCTCGTCAGGTCCCAAAAACCATTTGTCTCCATTCACTCCTATCTAATACACTAGCGCACGCTTGCTGGAAGTCCAAGTCCCTCGCCCACAAAACCTCCTTTACCCCCTCCCTCCAGCCTTTTCAAGGACGACTCCTACCCCGCCTTCCTCCCTCTACAGATTTAGACATGGAGAGTGTATAAATCTGTAGGAGAAGGAAGGCAGGGTAGGGGTTGCTCTCAAAAATGTTGGAGAGAGGGAGTAAAGGAGGTTTTGTGGGTGAGGGACTTGGACTTCCAGCAAGCATGTGTGAGCGTGTTAGATAGGAGTGAATGGAGATGAATGGTTTTTGGGACCTGATGAGCTGTTGGAGTGTGAGCAGGGTAATATTTAGTGAAGGGATTCAGGGAAACCGGTTATTTTTACATAGCCGAACTTGAGTACTGGAAATGGGATGCATGTACAATGCCTGCACTTTAAAAGAGGGGTTTGGGATATTGGCAGTTTGGAGGGATATGTTATATATCTTTATATATGCTTCTAAACTGTTGTATCTGGGTGCCTCTGCAAAAACTGATTATGTATGAATGAAGTGAAAGTGTTGAATGATGATGAAAGTATTTTCTTTTTGGGGATTTTCTTTCTTTTTGGGTCACCTTGCCTTGGTGGGAGATGGCTGACTTGTTAAAAAAAAAAAAAGAAAAAAATCACAAAAACTTACAAATACAAAAAATATTTATTTTCCATCCATCACTAACTACAAACTTGCAATTAAGTACAGTACAGTGGAACCTCAAATTTCGAATGTATCACTTATCGAACGTTTTAAAAATAGAACCCTTTTTTCGAACCAACTTTGTCCCTATTATTGAACATAAGAACATAAGAATGTAGGAACACTGCAGAAGGCCTACTGGCCCATACGAGGCAGGTCCTTATCAAAACGACATCTACCTAAAGCTACTCAAGAAATAACTCCTGTACCCCTTGACACCAATCAAACCCAGCCCCTCCCACTCATATATTTGTCCAGTCTCTTCTTAAAGCTACCCAAGGTCCTAGCCTCTATCACCCCACTGGGAAGACTGTTCCACGCATCTACAACTCTGTTAGAAAACCAGTACTTACCTATGTCCTTTCTAAATCTAAATTTATCCAACTTAAATCCATTATTCCTGGTTCTAACCTTGTTCGACACCCTCAGTACTTTATTAATGTCTCCCTTGTTTATGCCCGTCATCCACTTATACACTTCAATGACATCTCCCCTCATTCTACGCCTCTCCAGAGAGTGGAGATTTAAGGCTTTAAGTCTATCTTCATACGGGAGGTATGAACGCGCCAGCTTGCTCTGTCCGCGTCCCTGCACAGGTGCTGTGAGCCAGTCTGGCTTTGTTGCTGCTTGAGTGAACACTAACCTGTGCTCTCATTCAAACATTTTACGATTATTTCATTGTGCTCAGTGCTTGTGGGACTGAAATAAGCTACCATGGGCCCAAAGAAACTTGCTAGTGGTACCCCTGTGGTAAAGAAAGTGAGAAACACCATAGATGTGAAGAAGGAAATAATACAGAAATATGAGAGTGGTGCGAGACTTGCTGAGCTTGCCAGGATGTATGGGAAAAACAAGTCGACCATTGGTTCTATCCTGGCAAAGAAAGAACAAATCAAGGAAGCTGATGTTGCGAAAGGTGTTAATATGCTAACCAAAAAAAGACCACAAATGGTTGAAGAGGTTGAGAAGTTGTTGCTGGTGTGGATCAAGGATAAAGAGATGGCAGGTGATAGTGTTTCAGAGACGATTATTTGTGAAAAGGCAAGGAAGTTGCATGCTGATCTGGTACAGAAAACTCCTGGAACCAGTGCTGATAGTGAATTTAAGGCCAGCAGAGGCTGGTTTGACAGATTTAAGAAGCATACTGGCATACACAATGTTGTAAGACATGGTGAGGCAGCCAGTTCAGACAAATGGGCAGCTGAGAAGTTTGTAAAGGAGTTTAAGGGGTACATAGACACTGAAAAATTCAAACCCCAACAAGTGTTCAATTGTGACGAAACAGGCTTGTTTTGGAAGAAAATGCCAAAGAGGACCTACATCACACAAGAGGAAAAGGCACTGCTAGGACACAAGTCTATGAAAGACAGGCTTACTCTTTTGTTCTGTGCTAATGCTAGTGGTGATTTTAAAGTGAAGCCTTTACTTGTGTATCATTCAGAAAATCCCAGAGTGTTTAAGAAAAGCAATGTCTTTAAGAACAAGTTGTGTGTCTTGTGGAAAGCTAATCATAAGGCATGGGTTACAAAACAAATTTTCAAAGAGTGGGTCCATGAAGTGTTTGGCCCCAGTGTGAAAAAAATACCTCCTGGAAAAGAAATTGCCACTCAAGTGCCTCCTGTTAATGGACAATACTCCTGCTCATCCTCCAAACTTATTAGACCTCTTGTCTAGGGACTTCAGTTTTATAAAAGTGAAGTTCTTGACTCCTAACACCACTCCTCTCCTCCAGCCCATGGACCAGCAGGTCATTTCTAACTTCAAAAAACTCTACACAAAAGCAGTGTTTGAAAAGTGCTTTGAAGTGACCACAGACACTAAGTTGACCCTAAGAGAGCTCTGGAGGAATCACTTCAATATCTAAAGCTCCATAAGCCTTATAGGGATGGCTTGGGAGGGAGTGACTTTCAGGACTTTGAACTCTGCTTGGAGACAATTGTGGCCAGATTGTGCCCAAAAGAGAGATTTTGAAGGGTTTGAGGCTGACCCTGACCCTGTCCCTGACCCTCTGCCTGTTGTGGACTTTATTGTGGCATTGGGGAACACCCTGGGGCTGGAGGTGAGTGGTGAGGATGTGGAAGAGTTGGTGGAGGACCACAGGGAAGAGCTAACCACTGAAGAGCTGCAAGAGCTTCATTATCAGACCACAGCTGAGGACCTTGCTTCAGAGGAGGAGGAAGAGGGCGTGGATGAGGTGCCTTCTTCAAAGGTTAAGGAGATTTGTGCCAAGTGGAATGATGTCCAAATGTTTGTGGAGAAGTACCACCCTGAACAAGCTGAAACAAGCCATCTTTGCAACAAGTTCAGTGACAGAACCATGTCCCATTTTAGGGAAATGTTAAAGAGGCATCAGAAACAGAGGACTGTGGACAGTTATTTTGTGAGACAGGAGTCCAGTGACTCTCAAGCTGGTCCTAGTGGCATTAAAAGCCATAAAAGGGAAGTAACCCCAGAGAGGGCTTTACCTGAAGGCCTCATGGAGGGGGATTCCCCTTCCAAACACTAACCCCAACTCGCTCTCTCCTCCTTCCTATCTTCCAGATGCCATCACCAATCTTCAATAAAGGTAAGTAAAAATGTTATTTTATATTTATATACATAATTGAACACTATAGTATTTGTTGTGTGTATGTAAAACTGTAATTAATCTCTATAAAATGTATATTTTTGTGAATATTTTTGGGTTTCTGGAACGGATTAATTGTATTTCCATTATTTCTTATGGGAAATATTGCTTCAATTTTCAGACTTTTCGAATTTAAAACTAGCTCCTGGAATGGATTAAGTTCGATATTTGAGGTTTCACTGTATTTATGTTGCCTACTAGCACTTTATCATCTGAATAACAGTAGTCGTGCTTCACATAATGAAACTGTTCTGTACACAATAACTTTAACTCTTCTGATAAGCATATGTCCATTACATAAAAATCTAATTCTATATACAGTGGACCCCCGCATAACGATCACCTCCGAATGCGACCAGTTATGTAAGTGTATTTATGTAAGTGCGTTTGTACATGTATGTTTGGGGGTTTGAAATGGACTAATCTACTTCACAATATTCCTTATGGGAACAAATTCGGTCAGTACTGGCACCTGAACATACTTCTGGAGTGAAAAAATATCGTTAACCGGGGGTCCACTGTACTATTCATAAAGTAAAATAGATGAATTCAGCTATAAGCATGTCATTGGTATAATAAACTTGGACTTACCTGATCAGCATGTCTCTCATATATGCAAAATCATTGTGGCTTTTATTTTCAACCTCAACAAGACCCCAGTTGGAGCGGCGACCCAGCAACTTCTTTCCATGGATTTCATGCCAAGTAGTACTTCCAACTACAGCAAATGGTAATCGTTCCTGAAAAAAATTAAGATATGCAGTTTTCAGTGAGATACGTATTCCATAATACTGTGGAGAAAGTATGAAATATCATACAGTGCCATATACATCTATTCAGAATCAGAATCAGAATCTTTATTTCTAAGAAGCATACATAGAAGTCACAGTGATTATGTTTACAGTTAATTTGATTACTGTTATGATGCAATTATTATACAAATATAATTCAGTATATTTGCATGTTTCTAATTAACTAAATACAACAACAAATAAAGTTTCTTAAAGGCATTTGGTTAAATTTAATTAGCTCTCAATTAATTATATGTGCAACACTACATAAGTGAAGACATAAACAGATTAAACAATCGGGAAAACTTTAAAAAACTTGCTTTCATTAGTAAAACTCTTTTAACACATCGGCAATTTCCCACTGAGGTAGAGTACCTCAAAACAAAACAGATTCACCATCACTCCTTCAGTAACTGTCTTGCCAGAAGTGTGCAGACATCACAGTTTAGATGACCGTCTGAGTGGCAACATCCCCACATCGACTTCAGACTGCAGGCAATGCATTTTCCACCTCCATGATTCAAGTTGGGCCAACCAGTTTTCCTAAATACCTTATACTCCAACAGCACTTCAAGCCATAAAGACAACTTATCTCTATTTACCCTGATTTAGCATGCTGACTTAAGCCTGCTGGATGCTCACAGCCTCCATACCTCTCTCCTTCCAACCCTTCCAGGAATGACCCCTATTCTTTCTTCCACCCCAATTTATACACTTTCTTGGTCATCTTACTCTGCTTCAGCCTTTCTAAATGGCCAAACCACCTCAACAACCCCTCCTCAGCACTCTGAGGGGATTAGAACACTAAGTCAAGAGACTATATTGGTAGATAATTATTCACTCTGAAGAGAACTTTCTCAAATCTTGCAACATTCTCTGAAGAGGAAAATGCTGTATTGAATACTGTTATACAGACTGTTAAACATCTGACAGGTTGTGTGCTTGACAATTACACAATTGTATAGTATAGTACAGTATTGTATGAAATGTTTACAACACCCGTGGGGCCACATGTCTAGAGAGCCAGCTGTGTATGCCAAGTTGAATGATGCCTAGAATCTGCAGCCATCACATCACAAATACCACACAGAACAATGTACATTGTAGACAAAAACCTATCACAGAAGCAATTTTGGAACAGCACAGGAAACAGATTACCAGGACCTGACCCCTTGCCCAAGACCTTACCTAACTTTACTTGACTTCAGTGACTGGATACCTCACCTACACCTGTCTTTAATCCCTTCAGGGTCCAAGGCCAAAATCTGAAGTGGTGCTCCAGTGTCCAAGAAATTTTGAAAAAAAAAAAAAAAATTATTTATTCTTACAGAATTAAAGAGTATATTTTTGTGAAGGTAATAAGACAACAAAAAAATATTCTGATCAGTACTTGCTGAGATACAGTGCTGAGAAGTTGACCCAAAATGACCTGGTGGCAGCAACATCGACGATTTCCACATACGCGCATTACTTTATTTAATGTTTTTTTAAGTTTTTCTTTTCTTTTCTATTTTTTTTCTTTTCCTACTAATATTTGGGGCCTGAGAGACCAATACTGTATATAATGTATATATATAAACTCACTGTATTGAACACAATAACCGCACTAAAGTTATTATCATATTATTGTTTACCACTTTTGTTTATTACAATAAACATGCACAAATCTTGTATAATACTAATGTTCTATCATATACAGTGGACCCCCGGTTTACGATATTATTTCATTCCAGAAGTATGTTCAGGTGCCATTACTGAACGAATTTGTTCCCATAAGGAATATTGTGAATTAGATTAATCCATTTCAGACCCCCAAACATACATGTACAAACGCACTTACATAAATACACTTACATAATTGGTCGCATTGGGAGCTGATCGTAAACCAGGGATCCACTGTATTTACATATTTACAATCACTGGACATGGTTTTAGAACTGCTGGAGCTTGTGGAAGTCCTTGAAACAAGGCACCATGCACAGAGGTACCTTACATTCCTCACACATAAACCAAGTGTCTTTGCGTCTTTGTTGCCGTCGTTTTGTTTGTGCACAGACAACACATCTCTTCTGAGCAAATTTCTTCTGAGTTGAAGGAAGCTGTATTATGAAATGATCACCTTCCCTCCTCAAACACTTGGGTATATTCTCAGGAATTCAAGGACCTTGTTGTATAGCAGGTGTTGTTACCTGGTACTTCATTATGAGTTGTCTGACAACAGACAAACAAAATTCACCATACGGTGGTCTGTTGCCAGTCTTCATTTGGTACATATTATATGCATTGAGCATTGAAATGTCCATGAGATGGAAGAAAAGTTTCATGTACCACATGTAACTTTTACGAACACAATCAACAAAACCAATCTGCATGTCACATTTGTCAACCATGCGCATGTTTTATGTATAATCAATCACTGTCACTGGCTTTCGAATACGTTCATTAGTCACTCGATCAACTTTGCCACTGCCTTGCATTTCGTTACGGTGAATGGTTGTAAACAATGTGACATCTCGTTTGTCATGCCACCGTAATGCCATGATGTCATTGGCAGCAAACACCTGCAAGTCATCACCACGAGCACCTGCGTTGAGCCTGGGCATATGTTTACGATTAGAACGCACTGTGCCACACACATCTGTCTTGTTCACTCGCAAGAAACCACTGAGTAAAGGGCTTGTGTACCAGTTATCAGTATACTATAATGTATGCCCCTTACCAAGATAAGGTGCCATCATGCTTCTCACCACATCACCTGAGATACCCAATAACATCTCGGTATCTTTCAATGTTTTACTTCCCGTGTATACAACAACAGTGGACCCCTGCATAGCGACTTTAATCCGTGCAAGAGGGCTCATTGTTATGCGAAATGATCGGTATGCGAATGAATTTTCCCCATAAGAAATAATGGAAATCAAATTAATCCGTGCAAGACACCCAAAAGTATGAAAAAAAAATTTTTACCACATGAAATATACATTTTCCTACACACAAAGAGAAGGATACGTGCACAATAGTAGAGTAGTACATGCACAATATATATTGTGCATGTACTACTCTACTAAATGAAGAATAAATGACACTTACCTTTATTGAAGATGCAGCAATGACTGATGAGACACTGTGTCCTGGGAGTGCCTTTTCCTCCTGAGTACTGTAGGTCCTGTTTGGCATTTTCTTCCAGAACAGGCCTTATCACACTGTGTATGCCACTACGATTCTTAAATCTCTCGAACCAACCTTCGCTGGCTTTAAATTCACCAATATGAGCACTAGTTCCAGGCATTTTTCCCTGTTCACCTGGGTGTTAGTCGACTGGTGTGGGTTGCATCCTGGGAGACAAGATTAAGGACCCCAATGGAAATAAGTTAGACAGTCTTCGATGACACTGACTTTTTTGGGTTATCCTGGGTGGCAAATCCTCTGGGGTTAATTGTTTCTTGGTATTCTCAATAAGCCACACCAACAACGGTGCTACAGCAGCAGCAGCAGCAGCTGACAGTGCTACAGCAGCAGCAGACAATGCTACAGCAGCAGCAGACGGTACTACAGCAGCAGCTGATGGTGGTACAGCAGCAGCAGATGATGTTACAGCAACAGCAGACGGTACTACAGCAGCAGCTGACGGTGGTACAGCAGCAGCAGCAGCTGACAGTGCAGCAGCAGCAGCAGCAGAAGCAGCAGCTGACGGTGGTACAGCAGCAGCAGACGGTACTACAGCAGCAGCTGACAGTGCTACAGCAGCAGCAGACGATGCTACAGCAGCAGCAGACGGTACTACAGCAGCAGCTGACGGTGGTACAGCAGCAGCAGACGATGCTACAGCAGCAGCAGATGGTACTACAGCAGCAGCTGATGGTGGTACAGCAGCAGCAGCAGCTGACAGTGCAGCAGCAGCAGCAGCAGCAGCTGACGGTGGTACAGCAGCAGCAGACGGTACTACAGCAGCAGCTGACAGTGCTACAGCAGCAGCAGACGATGCTACAGCAGCAGCAGACGGTACTACAGCAGCAGCTGACGGTGGTACAGCAGCAGCAGCAGCTGACAGTGCAGCAGCAGCAGCAGCAGCTGATGGTGGTACAGCAGCAGCTGACAGTGCAGCAGCAGCAGCAGCAGCTGACGGTGGTACAGCAGCAGCAGCAGCTGTACCACCAATAGTAGCGATGGTTGATTGGGGTTTATTATACAACCTGGCCAGCTCGGAGACACGCACTCCACTTTCATACTTATCAATGATCTTTTTCTTCATCTCTATAGTAATTCTCACCCTTATTGCTGTAGGGTTGGCACTAGAAGCTTTCTTGGGGCCCATGGTCACTTATTTTGCAGATAAAATCACCAAAAACACTGTAATAATACGAAATGTTCCGATTGTATGCTTGGATGTTACCGCGGAGGCTGGCTGGTAAACAATGCCACCGGCGGCACATGTGAGGCTGGCTAAGGGCGTACATTGGACGCGTCTCGGACGAAGAGCGGTGAGCGGGTTTTTGAGCAGTATGCGAGGCAAAATTTTTGCGATAAAAGCGAGCGGTATGCGGATTGAACGTTATGCGATGCGTACGGTATGCGGGGGTCCACTGAATATCCAATACCAGGCCACTGTCACAGTCACAGAGTACAAACAGTTTTATACCAAAGCGTTTCCTCTTGCTCAGTGTTGCGGCCCCCTACCAAACTAGCGGTTTAATGGTTAACCTGCCAGCCGGCAGTACCACAGGGCACGTCATCAAACCCAATGTGGGGACTGCTGAGCCGGCTTTAGAAGCATTAAGTACCTGAACACCTCACGGTACGCATCTAAGCAGTAACTACCAGAACACCTTACGGTAGACATCTACTGGCAGTAGAGTATTCGTCTGACCATCTTATTATATATATCTACTGGCGTTAGAGGAAGCGCTCACCACAGCTCACTGAGTCTGTTGGCCTCAGTTACTTGACGGCCGCATTCAGTGAGCTCGCAGCATGGTGTTCTGCTAGTAATTAACTGGACCACCTTGCGGTGTGTCAACTGGTCTTGAAGGCGGTAGATAGTACTCACCAGACCATCTTATGGTGTGCTTCTGCCGGCTTTAGAGAGTATTTATAGGATTACTAGGTGATGTCTGCGGACTCACTGCCTACACTGGTCAACTGTGGGCCGGAGTCATCGGATGCTGTTTTAGTGGGACACTACGTGAAGAAAAGGTTGGAGTGTGACACTGAACTGGGCTAGGACCGTAGTGTGACACTTAAGCAAGTATGATGGAGTGTAACACTGAGATATGCTATAGGACCATAGTGGAACACTGAGAAGAAAAGGGTGTCGTGTGACACTGAAGATGATCAGGTTGTAGTGTGCATTGAATAGTGTCATGTGACTGGCCTCGAGAAAGATGCTGTGTGAGTGTCGTAGGGTGTCAAGGGTGACACAGTTGAGAAAGTGTATGATGCAGAGAAATGGGTGTCATGTGACACGGAGAGTAGGAGCGTCATTACGCAGAGAAAAGGGTGTCATGTGACACGGAGAGCTGGAGTGTTGTGTGACACAGAAAAAGATGTCAAGGGACACGGTTGAGATGGAGCATCATTACACGGATAAGTGTTGTGTGACATGGAGCGTCATTAGGGTGTCATGAGACACAGAGTTGACTAATTTATTATTGTAAATATGTTACTTATAATTTATTATTTTAGCATAGATATATATAGTGACACAGTAGTGCCAGAGAAAGTCGTACCCTGTGTGTAGGGTCGGGAATTATTTATTATTTTAAATGCTAATTATAATTTATTATTGTAACATGTATATATTATCAGATGTTTATTTACAAAATACCTCTAGACCAAAGATTGTTTTTATATTATATTAAAGATTCATTTATTTTAACGTGTATTTATGTATCCCGAACTCTTTATTACAAAATGAGTAAACTACCATCTAAAAATCACTTTTTTTGTAATACTCGGTATATACTGCTTGAATGACAGCCTGCCTTTGAACAAAATCAAAGACTCGTCAATTACAAGATTCTTGAATGGATAAAAGTACATGTTGAACTTTTGTTCGGGTGTGCGTGGGTGTGAGTTGGACCTGACTAGCTTGTGCTGCTGGGTCTGGTGCAGTGCCCCATCCTTGAGTGGAGATGATCAGACTGGGTGGGTCATTGGGCTAATCCGGGGGGGTCATTGGTCTAATCTGGGGGGGGGGACATGGACCTGCTCCGCATGGGTCAGTAGGCCTGTTGCAGTGTTCCTTCTTTCTTATGTTCTTAAGATAAACCTGTTCACTGGGATGATTTCACTGAAGACCAGGGTAGAAATTAGCCTATCTGTGGACCAGTATGCTTTTATATTATGCTTATAGACATGAGGCATAAGCATTATTGTTGCAAAAAGCAAATACATTTCTGCAACAGTCATCTCTTTCCACCGGTGTAGTCTTGACTGTGGTGATATCATCGTATTTGCCATGGTGTACTCAAAATACTTGTTACTTTCCCTGACATTAATTTCCATCAAGGGCTGATCAAAGAATATTTCAAAAAATTCCAGTTCATTGGCTGTGTTTCCAAGGGAACAAGTTGGTAGAATTCCACTTTGAGTCATCAAAGTGGTGAGGCTTGGGAACAAAATTGGGATTTTGCTGCCAATCCCAGATATGGTTTGCTGGTGGATACTGGACATCATAGGCTGGTTGTGTGGGTAGTTGAGGTTGTGGTGGGCTGGTGGCTGATGCTAAGCTTTGTCCTTGAACTGTGGAGTCAGCAGCGTGGGTCCCAGCCTGGGCTGGTGAGTCACGCATGGCCGTGGCACTACCATCACTACTACCACCATCTACTGATGCCTGTGGTCTATCCATGCCAAGTGTAGCCACATCATCCTCACTTTCACTGTCTATTCCTGGTGTAGGGCCATGGGATGTACTCCGTCCCCTGGGCACTGCATAGGGTACACTACTCGAGTGCATGCAATGGCGTACATACCGACACTTCACTGGTGAATATGTTTCCTCACCATCACTACTCGAATGATCGTCAAGAGCAATAAAATCACAATCCACGTCACTTTCATCATCATTACTGAAGTCAGAGGCCTGGCCACGCAAAAATAATAGTTTTCTCTTGCGTTGAGGTACAACTGACCGTGACTGAGGAGTGCCCACACCAGAGGTAGAAGGTTGAGGATCGTCAGGGTTTTCTGCACTATTATCGATATCCTGGTCATTCCTTTCGGTCACTAACTGATCAAAGCCAAAGAATTCGTCTTCATTTCCACTTCCATCAGTGTCAGAACTATCAGATAGGAAGAGGAGAGTCCCAATTTTCCTTGGAGTGAGAGCTGCCTTGCAACGAGGCATGGTGAACAAGGGTAACTGAGCCGGCGTTCCCACAATGCTATGCGAGCGCCTAGATTTTTTGTTTATGGCGAACATCCACCACGCAGACCCGTTCTCTCACATGTAGGCCTATGAGCGTTTTCGCGCTAAATTTGACGGCGCTAGAATTTTGGCATAGATCTATGGTTTGGACACTGAATGTGAAGCCGTAGATCTACGGGACGGACCCTGAAAGGGTTAAGCACTTTCTTTTTATGCACAGTAGCCATCTTCCACTGAGGTAAGGTAACCCGAAAAAGAGGAAACACTGTCATTCATTCGATCGTTGTCTTGCCAGAAACATGCTGATATTACAGCTCAGATGGCCTTCCCAACTTCAACACCACCACTTCTTCAGAGTGCAGGCACTGTACAGTGGTACCTTACCTTTGATATATACCTTTGAAGAGTTTCAAGAGTTTATCTACTCTCTGAGCCTGGCCATGGGCCAGGCTCATCTGGTGCTTGCCTGGTCAACCAGGCTGTTGCTGCTGGAGGCCCACTGCCCCAGATATCCATCACAGCCTGGTTGATCTGGCACCTGGTGAAGGTTTCTACACTTGTTCCAGCCATGTTTCTGATATCTTCTGGTAGGATGTTGAATAGTTTGGGCCCCCGAGTTTCAGCCATAATTCATTCCAGAAGGCTGTTCAAGTGCCGTTACCGAACGAATTTGTTCCCATAAGGAATAATGTAAATTAGATTAGTCTGTTTCTGACTCCCAAAAATACACTTACAGTGGTACTTACAATAATACACTTACATAATTGTTCAAGTTGGGAGCTGTACGAAACTCGGGGTACCACTGTACTTCCCACCTCCAGGACTCAAGTCTGGCTTGGTGGTTTCCTTGAATTCCTTCATAAATGTTACCTTGCTTTCAGTACTATATATATTGTATATCAGTGTTTTATGTTATTACAGTACCTGACAAAGCCTTTTCTAGATGAAACATCATAATAATAAAAGATCTTTTGCTATGTCTTTTTTTTTTTATTAACCCCCTGGAATTTTTAATTGTTTGATCTTGTGCTCTATCAAAAAATTTTCCATCTTTGAGAAAAATTTCTCAATCACTTTGTGAACTGCTTACAACTCATGAAACACTGATAATACTGTATTTAGGCAGTGACAGTTGGTCATAACATGAAGGCTGGTAGGAGGGGGGTAAATAGGGCTTTGAATGCTAGAGACTTGAGCATCCAACAATCTCGTGTAAACACATTAGACTGGAGTGAGTAGAGGCAAGTGGTTTTTGTGACCTGACATACTGTTGGAGTGTGAGGAAGGTAATATTTGTTTAAAGAGATTCAAGAAACTGGATAGCCGGACTTGAGTCCTGGAAGTGGGAAGTACAGTACAATGCTTGCACTCGGGAGGAGTGAGGATGTTGCAGTTTGGAGGACTATCTGAACTGTAATGTCAGTATGTGTCTGGTAAGATAGTGATTAAATAAATGGTGGTGAATGTGTTTCTTCATATTTGAGTCACCTTGCCTTAGTGGAATATGGGCAGTGCGTTAAAAAAATTTTTTAATTTTGTTTAAATTGTAGTTTTTGTAAATAATTTCCTTGTTATGGCAATTTACAATGTGCCTTACCCTAATTTTCATGTTTTCTGGGGCATCGTCCAAGTCTTCATATTCCTGCAGAGGATACACCTTGATTGCATGATCAGATAAGTCTGCGCGAATCCTTTCTTTGAATGCTGCTCTTTCCTGAAAGAAAGACAATAAGAGTAAATTTAAATAATCTGTGATTGTTTTAGAGTTCTGGGCCCACCTTTAGGGAACTCAGGAAAACCAGTCACACTATAAAGATCCCTAAACTGTAAAGTGACACTCTTTGTCATTACAGTATGGTAGATGGAAAGGAAAAAAGACTTTGTTATAGGAAAACCTTTGTTACTGCTGTAACATTTGGTTCAGGGCTGGATTATTATTTAAATAAAGGCACATATACTGGCTTACACAGCAAACAAGCATCCTGAGGTCTTGCTTGAGAGAGGTCACAGTGGCCAAAGGTGGGATGGAAATAAGTAGTACTGTACCATCTTTATTTTCCCAAGATACAGTCATCAGTGAAATAAAGTAATACTGCACCATCCACCAAGTTCCCAAGCTGCAGCTTCATGTGCGAACTTGAATATATATGAATAACAATTAAATGAATAAGAGAGCATAATAAAAGTTAGTGAAAGTGAGTGTGTCAGCAAGATGACTTACTTCAAGTGTGAGTGTGTCAGCCTTGGCCACCACAGGCACCACATTGACAATCTTGTCCAGTCGCTGCAGAACCTCCACATCGAGGGAGCTTAAGCTGTCAATAATATACACTAAGTATTAAAAGTAAAATATATGCCTATCAATGAATAATTATTATTTTTATTATTACAGTTAACATGCTGATACAGTGGAACCTCAAAAATCGAACTTAATCCGTTCCAGGAGCTAGTTCTAAATTCGAAAAGTCTGAAATTCAAAGCAATATTTCCCATAAGAGAAATAATGGAAATACAATTAATCCGTTCCAGAAACCCAAAAATATTCACACAAAAAATACATTTTATAGAGATTAATTACAGTTTTACATACAACAAACACTATAGTTTTTAATTATGTATAGTAATACATATACCTGGAGTTTACCTGGAGAGAGTTTCGGGGGTCAATGCCCCCGCGGCCCGGTCTGTGACCAGGCCTCCTGGTGGATCAGCGCCTGATCAACCAGGCTGTTGCTGCTGGCTGCACGCAAACCAACGTACGAGCCACAGCCCGGCTGATCAGGAACTGACTTTAGGTGCTTGTCCAGTGCCAGCTTGAAGACTGCCAGGGGTCTGTTGGTAATCCCCCTATGTGTGCTGGGAGGCAGTTGAACAGTCTCGGGCCTCTGACACTTATTGTATGGTCTCTTAACGTGCTAGTGACACCCCTGCTTTTCATTGGGGGGATGGTGCATCGTCTGCCAAGTCTTTTGCTTTTGTAGTGAGTGATTTTCGTGTGCAAGTTCGGTACTAGTCCCTCTAGGATTTTCCAGGTGTATATAATCATGTATCTCTCCCTCCTGCGTTCCAGGGAATACAGGTTTAGAAACGTCAAGCGCTCCCAGTAATTGAGGTGTTTTATCTCCGTTATGCGCGCCGTGAAAGTTCTCTGTACATTTTCTAGGTCGGCAATTTCACCTGCCTTGAAAGGTGCTGTTAGAGTGCAGCAATATTCCAGCCTAGATAGAACAAGTGACCTGAAGAGTGTCATCATGGGCTTGGCCTCCCTAGTTTTGAAGGTTCTCATTATCCATCCTGTCATTTTTCTAGCAGATGCGATTGATACAATGTTATGGTCCTTGAAGGTGAGATCCTCCGACATAATCACTCCCAGGTCTTTGACGTTGGTGTTTCGCTCTATTTTGTGGCCAGAATTTGTTTTGTACTCTGATGAAGATTTAATTTCCTCATGTTTACCATATCTGAGTAATTGAAATTTCTCATCGTTGAACTTCATATTGTTTTCTGCAGCCCACTGAAAGATTTGGTTGATGTCCGCCTGGAGCCTTGCAGTGTCTGCAATGGAAGACACTGTCATGCAGATTCGGGTGTCATCTGCAAAGGAAGACACGGTGCTGTGGCTGACATCCTTGTCTATGTCGGATATGAGGATGAGGAACAAGATGGGAGCTAGTACTGTGCCTTGTGGAACAGAGCTTTTCACCGTAGCTGCCTCGGACTTTACTCTGTTGACGACTACTCTCTGTGTTCTGTTAGTGAGGAAATTATAGATCCATCGACCGACTTTTCCTGTTATTCCTTTAGCGCGCATTTTGTGCGCTATTACGCCATGGTCACACTTGTCGAAAGCTTTTGCAAAGTCTGTATATATTACATCTGCATTCTTTTTGTCTTCTAGTGCATTTAGGACCTTGTCGTAGTGATCCAGTAGTTGAGACAGACAGGAGCGACCTGTTCTAAACCCATGTTGCCCTGGGTTGTGTAACTGATGGGCTTCTAGATGGGTGGTGATCTTGCTTCTTAGGACCCTTTCAAAGATTTTTATGATATGGGATGTTAGTGCTATTGGTCTGTAGTTCTTTGCTGTTGCTTTACTGCCCCCTTTGTGGAGTGGGGCTATGTCTGTTGTTTTTAGTAACTGAGGGACGACCCCCGTGTCCATGCTCCCTCTCCATAGGATGGAAAAGGCTCGTGATAGGGGCTTCTTGCAGTTCTTGATGAACACAGAGTTCCATGAGTCTGGCCCTGGGGCAGAGTGCATGGGCATGTCATTTATCGCCTGTTCGAAGTCATTTGGCGTCAGGATAACATCGGATAGGCTTGTGTTAATCAAATTTTGTGGCTCTCTCATAAAAAATTCATTTTGATCTTCGACTCTCAGTCTGGTTAGCGGCTTGCTAAAAACCGAGTCATATTGGGACTTGAGTAGCTCACTCATTTCCTTGCTGTCATCTGTGTAGGACCCATCTTGTTTAAGTAGGGGCCCAATACTGGGCGTTGTTCTCGATTTTGATTTGGCATAGGAGAAGAAATACTTTGGGTTTCTTTCGATTTCATTTATAGCTTTTAGTTCTTCCCGCGATTCCTGACTCCTAAAGGATTCTTTTAGCTTAAGTTCGATGCTTGCTATTTCTCTGACCAGTGTCTCCCTGCGCATTTCAGATATATTGACCTCTTTTAGCCACTCTGTTATTCTTTTCCGTCGCCTGTAAAGGGAGCGCCTGTCTCTTTCTATTTTACATCTACTCCTCCTTTTTCTTAGAGGAATAAGCCTTGTGCATACATCAAGTGCCACCGAGTTAATCTGTTCTAGGCATAAGTTTGGGTCTGTGTTGCTTAGTATATCTTCCCAGCTTATATCGGTTAGGACTTGGTTTACTTGGTCCCACTTTATGTTTTTGTTATTGAAGTTGAATTTGGTGAATGCTCCCTCGTGACTAGTCTCATTTTGTCGGTCTGGGGCTCCTCGCATACATGTCTGAACCTCAATTATGTTGTGATCTGAGTATATTGTTTTTGATATGGTGACATTTCTTATCAGATCATCATTGTTAGTGAATATGAGGTCTAGTGTATTCTCCAGTCTAGTAGGCTCTATTATTTGCTGGTTTAAATTGAATTTTGTGCAGAGATTTAAAAGCTCGTGTGAGTGTGAGTTTTCATCAGAGCTGCCTCCTGGTGTTATTACTGCAACAATATTATTTGCTATATTCCTCCATTTTAGGTGCCTTAAGTTGAAATCCCCCAGGAGCAAGATGTTGGGTGCAGGAGCTGGAAGATTTTCCAGACAGTGGTCAATTTTTAACAGCTGTTCCTGGAATTGCTGGGATGTTGCATCCGGAGGCTTGTAGACTACCACAATGACTAGGTTTTGGTTCTCGACCTTTACTGCTAAAACTTCCACTACGTCATTTGAGGCATTAAGCAGTTCTGTGCAAACAAGTGACTCTGCAATGTACAGGCCAACCCCCCCCTTTTGCCTGTTCACTCTGTCACATCTGTATAGGTTGTAACCTGGGATCCATATTTCATTGTCCAAGTGATCCTTTATGTGGGTCTCAGTGAAAGCCGCGAACATTGCCTTTGCCTCTGCAAGCAGTCCACGGATGAAAGGTATTTTGTTGTTTGTTGCTGGCTTTAGACCCTGTATATTTGCAAAGAAGAATGTTATCGGACTGGTGGTATTGTTGGTACTGGGGGGGGATTTTTTTTCCGGCATTAGTATCTGTATCTGTTGGTTTGGAGTGGAGGCCATCGACTGTGGTTCCACTCCAGGAATGACTGGATTTGGTGTACGATTTCTGCCATTTCCTGCCAGTTTTTTTTCCTTCCTGGCACTAAAAAACCTCTCCCTCTTGAGTGGCTGTGGCTACCCAGGTTTTCCCATGGCCTGGATGTTTTGTATCTTTTTGTCCCCTTTAGATGGTATGCCTGGCAATTTAAGTTATAGCACAGTCTTTCCTGTACTGAAGAGGTACACATTTCAGGGTGAAAAAGCTTACAGGAAGGGAGTTTGCATTTTCCTGTTGTCATATGGGCATGGCATTTTCTAGGGTGGTCATAGTTGCACGTCCCATCTGTTTTTCCAGATTTCCCATGCCAGCAGATACCAAGTGCATAGTATGTGCACAGGCTTGGTTTCCGCTTGCCTTGGGTTTCTGTGACTGTATTCCCTGTTGGTGCATGTTTCCCTGTCTTACTTCTATCCTCCCTAGCACCAACAATGGAGCTCCCACCAGTTGTTTTTGGTAATTTATCCTCACTATTGCTATTGGAGTCCTCTTGTTTGCTATTTCCTGCGGTATTTCTAGTTTGCAATATTGGTTTTATCTTATCTTTGACTACACTTGTTTCCCTACTATGGCTCCTGTCCCCTATGAGGTCATTTATATGTATTCCTTCCTGCGTATAATTCCCGACTACCTGGACAAAATCTCCAGCTTCACCATTACTGTCTCCCAGGACAGTATCTCCAGGTTCACCATTTCTGTCTCCCAGGACAGCACCTCCAGCTTCACCATTACTGTCTCCCAGGACAGCACTATCAGCCCCACATTTACTGACTACCAGGACATCATCTCCAGCCTTACAGTTTGTGACTACATGGCCAGTATCAAGGGCAGTACCATTCAGCCCAGACTTTTTATGTTCCCATCTGTTGTAGAAAGCTTCCAGGTTTTCTATGAAAGCAGCTTTGATGTTGTCCTCTTTTAATACCCTTGTGATTTTAGTCCACAGATTTTCCTCATTTGGGCATACCCAGAAACACTTCTCTGTTTTAATACTGCTTGTAGCTAGTTCTGGGATATCTGCACAAGGGGCGTGACACCAATTTCCACAAAAATGACAATTTATGCATGTGGAAGCCCGTTTGTTTGACTGACCACAGACTACACACAGCTTCATAATGATTTGAATGGTTGATTTACTGCAATTCTACTAGCAACCTCTTGAATATTCTATTAATAACCTTAAATGAAGCTCTAGCTATTTGTATTTCTGTTTCTAACTCTTTTTGTATATTGAACATTTTTACTTACCTTTATTGAAGATTGGTGATGGCATCTGGAAGATAGAGAGGAGGAGAGAGGGAGTTGAGGACTTCAGGTAAAGCACTCTCTGGGGTTACTTCCCTTCTCTGTCTTTTAATGCCACTAGGACCAGCTTGAGAATCACTGGACCCCTGTCTCACAAAATAACTGTCCACAGTCCTCTGTTTCTGGCGCCTCTTTAAACATTTCCCTAAAATGGGACATGGTTCTGCCACTGAATTTGTTGCAAAGATGGCTTCTTTCAGCTTGCTCAGGGTGGTACTTCTGCACAAACATTTGGACATCATTCCATTTGGCACAAATCTCCTTAATCTTTGAAGAAGGCACCTCATCCACTCCCTATATTAACACCTTTCGCAACATCAGCTTCCTTGATTTGTTCTTTCTTTGACAGGATAGAACCGATGGTCGACTTGTTTTTCCCATACATCCTGGCAAGCTCAACAAGTCTCACACCACTCTCATACTTCTGTATTATTTCCTTCTTCACATCTATGGTGTTTCTCGCTTTCTTTACCACAGGGGTACCACTAGCAAGTTTCTTTGGGCCCATGGCAGCTTATTTCACAGTCCCACAAGCACTAAACACAACGAAATAATCGTAAAATGTGTGAATGAGAGCGCAGGTTAGTGTTCACTCAACCATAAACAAAGCTAGACTGCTCACGGTGCCTGCGCGCGGACGCGGACAGAGCGGGCCGGCAGACAGGTCCCATACCCGGCAGTCCAAAAATAGGGGTGCGTTCGATAATAGGGACACAGTTTGTCCAAAAAAAATGGTCCTATTTTCGAAACATTCGATATGTGATACGTTTGATTTTTGAGATTCCACTGTACATGGAAAATGAAAAAATATAGCTAAGATGCACTAGAAAGTTTGTTTACTGGCCAGTAATAAGTCACTTGTAAATTGACAGTAATTAAATTAGGGCTCAGTTAGAGTTCTCTCTTGTGTTGGTCTTCTTAATGTACTGTACTTCCAAGTTCACTTTTTCTCTAACAATGGTAAGCAGTCATCTATGATATAACCACCCATTATTAATTCTTTTTGTGTTTTTGATGGACATATTGTATTGTATAATATGTATACAGTATTTTAAGGAGAAAATATGCTACCTAGCCTAGAACTATATGTGGTTTCTCTCAAGGAAGGTTCCTTGATACAAAAGAGGGCTCTTGATCCAAGGAAATGGACTTGCTCTCCCTTTCCTTGAATTAAACTGGAGCTGTATGACCCCTAATGGTTTATCACTCCCAACATGAATATAATAATAATAATATGAGTGAGTGAGTGCAGTTGGTTACATGAATCAATGAGCTGTAATAGTATAGACTTATTAAGTGACATAGCAAGAAGTTGTAACTACGAACTATAGAAAACCTGCTGCTTTAAACACACTAGAAAGTTTCTCTTTCACAAAGTTCTAGATAAACCACTGGAGCCTTTAAAAACTTGACACTAGACTAAATACTAAAGACAAAACACTACTAATATAGCTCTGTTCAGGTGGTATATATAGGTAATTACATGTTGAATGACCAAAAATACAAGAGTTGTAGTTCAAGTGGATGTTTGTGTGTCTTTGTCAGATGTAGCACTGGAAGAAAGTGAGAAGTAGTGTGTGTCAGATGTGCTGGAAGAAAGTGAGAGATAGTGTGTGTCAGTTATGCTGGAAGGAAGTGATAGTGTGTGTCAGATGTGCTGGAAGAAAGTGAGAAACATTGTGTGTCAGAAGTGCTGGAAGAAAGTGAGAAACATTGTGTCAGATGTGCTGGAAGAAAGTGAGATAGTGTGTGTCAGATGTGCTGGAAGAAAGTGAGAGATAGTGTGTGTCAGATGTGCTGGAAGAAAGTGAGAGATAGTGTGTGTCAGATGTGCTGGAAGAAAGTGAGAGATAGTATGTGTCAGATGTAGTGCTGGAAGAAAGTGAGAGATAGTGTGTGTCAGATGTAGTGCTGGAAGAAAGTGAGAGATAGTGTGTGTCAGATGTAGTGCTGGAAGAAAGTGAGAGATAGTGTGTGTCAGATATAGTGCTGGAAGAAAGTGAGAGATAGTGTGTCAGAAGTGCTGGAAGAAAGCGAGAAACATTGTGTGTCAGATGTGCTGGAAGAAAGTGAGAAACATTGTATGTCAGATGTGCTGGAAGAAAGTGAGAAACATTGTATGTCAGAAGTGCTGGAAGAAAGTGAGAAACATTGTTTCAGATGTGCTGGAAGAAAGTGAGAAACATTGTATGGCAGAAGTGCTGGAAGAAAGTGAGAAACATTGTATGGCAGAAGTGCTGGAAGAAAGTGAGAAACATTGTATGGCAGAAGTGCTGGAAGAAAGTGAGAAACATTGTATGGCAGAAGTGCTGGAAGAAAGTGAGAAACATTGTATGGCAGAAGTGCTGGAAGAAAGTGAGAAACATAAGTGTCATAAACCAGCCAGGGTCTCAACATAATGTATATCCAGAAATATGCAAGATTATTTTTAGATATCCTTTACTGCTAGGGTGGATTTAGCATTTAACATGATTATAATATTTTAATACGAAGGATATAATTTATTTGTTAAAAATTAATAAATAATCTGAATGTTCTGACTGAAGAATTCATTAACAGGTTGCATATCAAATCAACCTTGTTACATGCATACAAATTTGCATTATGCACAAGACTTCAGAATAAGAGCCTCTTAGTATAAAAGATAATGCAATTAATTACTGGAAAGAATAAATCACTTTAAACATATTGCTATCTAGGCAATATTATTAAGAGTTTGCAGTGCTTGGAAACAAATGTGAGGCAACTCTCCCAAATATTTTATTATCCCTTATGTTTTAAATCATTATTACAAACCTAAAAATATGTTTGTATCAAAAATTATACTACCTCATATCAATAACCGAGTCAAATATTGAATATCTGAAGTTTGTCTAGACTTAAGTAGTCTTTGTATTAGGTTAAGTTTACCCGAAATGCCATGGCATGATAGTGGCTTTCTTTGTACCAATCAAATTATTAAATGTAAACACACATTGTAACCTTTGCAAAGAGATAAATTTTTGATTTTGATATATTTTAAGTGATAAGGTGTTTCATGCCTGCCAGGGTGAAGTACAGTATTGTACAGGGGTAATTCTGATGATTGTAGAAAGGTTGAATTTGAAGATAATAAGATAATAGTATAACAGCTCTTAGCTTGTCAATAAAGTTAGGAATCCTTAACCTGTAAATAGCTTGTCAATAAAGCTAGGGATCCTTAACCTTGTCAAACCATGTGTAAAAAAAAAAAAAAAAAAAAAAAAAAAAAAAAAAAAAAATATTGTCTAGTGGTGATTACAATGTTTTAGGTCAGAGAACTTAGATTTGAAACTTATGATTATGAAAGACAAAACGTTGTATTACATACGAGTGACCTGTGGGAGGAATGAAGTAGACACAACAGTGAATACGAGTATCAGGAATATGCAGAAGGCGGTCTACTTTCTGCTCCTCTTGGAGATACCGTCCATACTGAGCTTCTATATACGACACTATTGGCTCCCAGCTAACAATGATAGACACACATCATGAATTATTCGGAACATAATGCTATAAAAATTATCATTTTGTATAAATTTCAATTAGTGATAATAAAATTGCCTACAATAAAATTGCAAAATATTTAATTATGTGTTGGTGCAATTTATTATCCCAAAATAATAGGTGATGTGATTTTTTTCCACACAAATTGTGTCAAATCAAGTCAGTTGTACCATACTATTAGAACAATTTAAAATTCTTGAACAAAATATTTGATATCCAGATGTATTGGTTTCAAGTTAACTGTCATTTTAACAGTAAATAAAAATGGCTTAATGTACTGCATCTCTGTCTATTTGCAGATTCTTGAAAAAAATTACATCTATCACTATTTAAAAGAAACAAAGTATATCTCAAACTGTTTAAGGATGAGAAAAATGTACAGTAATTTTCTGCATTGTATACTTAACTAGCCTGGTTATTTGAAATTATGCTATGGAACTGTTCATAAAGTCAGAGGTCTGCTATAATTGCAACTATTACAAGTGTGCCACCACTACTGCTGGGACTTTAATATTAATGTATGACAAGTGTTAGGTTGCAACTATTACAAGTGTGCCACCACTACTGCTGGGACTTTAATATTAATGTATGACAAGTGTTAGGTTGCAACTATTACAAGTGTGCCACCACTACTGCTGGGACTTTAATATTAATGTATGACATGTGTTAGGTTGCAACTATTACAAGTGTGCCACCACTGCTGCTGGGACTTTAATATTAATGTATGACAAGTGTTAGGTTGCAACTATTACAAGTGTGCCACCACTACTGCTGGGACTTTAATATTAATGTATGACAAGTGTTAGGTTGCAACTATTACAAGTGTGCCACCACTACTGCTGGGACTTTAATATTAATGTATGACAAGTGTTAGGTTGCAACTATTACAAGTGTGCCACCACTACTGCTGGGACTTTAATATTAATGTATGACAAGTGTTAGGTTGCAACTATTACAAGTGTGCCACCACTACTGCTGGGACTTTAATATTAATGTATGACAAGTGTTAGGTTGCAACTATTACAAGTGTGCCACCACTACTGCTGGGACTTTAATATTAATGTATGACAAGTGTTAGGTTGCAACTATTACAAGTGTGCCACCATTACTATTGGGACTTTAATATTAATATATATGACAAGTGTTAGGTACAACAAAGACCTCTTCACTCTGTACAAAATATTTCATCATTGAAGAAACTATAAGCATAAAGAGTAGTCCAAATTTATTAAAATTTTATATACAATGATAGATTTAGTAGTCTTTTGTACTATGTTAGATAGCTGGCCTATGCCTGTATCATAATTAACATACTGTACCAGAATTTGTCAACTTAATATTTGGCTAATGTTTTTTTTCGACACCAGCAGTCTCCCACCAAGGTAGGGTGATATTGGTCAAAATGTGAAGCATAAAAGTGGTTATACTGTACTGCACCAGTATATTTCTTGTAATAAATTGAATTTAAATCTAAATAAAGGATCAGTCAGTGATCATTCAAAAGCAGTGTGTCAGTTAATGACAATGACATGTCAGAAAAAAAAAAGGGACAAAGTCCCTTACAGAGATTAATTAAAAAAAGAAAACTTATCCTTAAAAATCTAGAACAAGGACAATACCATACATACAACTCTAACAATACATGAAATAATTTTTTAAATTGCAACAAAGACTATTATGTGTACTGTATAAAGGTACTTGAACCTTTGAACTATTATAAATAGTGTTCTGAAGAGATGAAACCACAATCTTAACTATATTCCTGTGGTTACAAATACTGTTGGTAATTACTGTATGTGTCTACAACAATATCTTCTTGCAACAAATGAATCTCACCAGTTTTCATTATTAATGTGATCACCAAACCCTGGAGTATCAGTGATAGTGAGGTTTAACCTGACGCCACCTTCTGATAGTGAGGAACTCACTGTCTTCACCTGAGGAGAGTTAATTAACAATAAGATAACATATTGTACATCTTAAGCTTTTGAGCTGACAGTATAATATAACTAACAGATGTGCAACAGAAGAAGAGCTGTGTTGGAGAGACAAAGTATGTACATACGTGTGTGTGTGTGTGTAACATAACCAGTATTGCTACCTTTCATATGAATGAAAGAAAGGATTCAAACTCTAAAGTATAATTACAATATCATAAAAGACTTAAAATAAGAAGCAGAGTATTTCTTCTCAACTCTGAATTTAAATACTGTATATAATATCACATTCATGTACAGTACATATATCTCACACACACATACATTGAGATAAGTAATGAAGCTGTGTTGCTCATGACATATGGTACTGTATCACCATTAGCTGTATCACCATTAGCTGTATCACCATTAGCTGTATCACCATTAGCTGTATCACCATTAGCTGTATCACCATTAGCTGTATCACCATTAGCTGTAAATTCCAGGTATAACCCTTATGGGCTTAAAATGATTATATTTGTTTGTGTCATCATTAATGGCAACAAAACCTTCAGTAACAGGTTGTAAGTTAGATACTCACCTCTGTAGTGGACGGTAATGGTTCTTCTTCTCCTGATTTCCGCCGTGCCACGGTAGCCTTGAAAAGCGTGTTCACAAAGGTTGACTTCCCCAAACCACTACGACCTGGAATGAAGCCATGTTGAATATATTTTGTGCAAATGGTATTTGTTCTTCATGGTACAGTATTTGAGAAGTACATGTAGTATAAGGCTTATTCCATAAAGACATTTAAGATACTGTACAGTTTGAATAAAATAAAACTAATAAACTAATTTTTCAATAAATCTAAGATGACACACACAGGAAACACCATCTTCAAGTTCCTGAAACTGCTGCATGGAACAGATAACAAATTTGAATACGTATAGCATTACTTTAAAAAATACATTTAGTTAGTAAGTGACAAAACAAGAACTTGGCAGGTGATATGTGAGCCTCCTAGTGGATGATGTAACTTCTGCTGCTTGTTCCTTCACCTTTTATTACCATGTCACTCTTCAAACAGTTCAAATCTCTTCTTGTGCTTTGATGATACGTCCTCATTTCCCTTGTTTAGATTTATTGCCCTGTTTCATATGAACTGTTTTAATTTTTTTTTTATTTTCTTTAATTTTTTATGTTTATCGAGCAGTGGAATATGACAAGATATGAGGATGACCTGGAGACCAGCTGTTAATCCCAGTTTTTTTTTTTTTGTGTGTGTGTGTGTGTGTCATCTTCATCTCTGGCTGTGCTCTCTTTCAATCATTTAGCCTTATTTTGATTCAAATGACATTAAACTCTAATATCACACTTCTTTATATTGCATTTGTTTATATATCATTATTGAAAATTTGTTCTAAAGATTACCCCTCTGCTACATCAAACACATGGTACCTTACCAAAGCCTCACCTTACTTTTAGACATTTAAATTTATGTATTACAGCAAAATCAAGTATGTACTGTACAAATTTGTACTATATAATTTATATAAAATGTGTTCTCACCTACGACGAGAAGGTTGAATGTGTAGCCGCGACGGAGAGCTTTAAGTCTAGTCTGCTCCTGGAGAGTGTCAATGCCCACATAGGTCACACCCTCGACAGGAGAGACACCAGGACCTGCCTGAGGCATCTTACCCTAATGCCAACCTCAGCAGGCCTATACTTTTGTTGAGTGAGTGGAGGATACCAGCAGGGAGCACACTGAAGATTACTACAAGTTGGCAGTTAATGATGGCCACTTATGGTGTTGAAGGTTATTAGCCTTTGGTTAATCTGTGGCTTAGCATCATGAGAGGTAGTATATCATCTCAAAATGTAGAAATTGATGAGTAGCAATGTGAGTGTAGTAGATGTATCTTGGAGTATGGAGATGAGCTCTGCAAGTCACTGCCACAGCTCTAACTGTTGAAGGGAAACAACACAATATTATAATCTCTTATAATGTGTATTATGCTTCAAACAGTACTGTATTAATTAACATCAGCAACCAGGTAAAGATTGGGTTAGTTTCAGAAAATACAATGTAAGTAAGAGAGAAAGAAAGACTGAACAAAATATACAAGACCAAGATGGAGCCAAATTTTCATTTTTTTTTTTAAATAGCAAACCTTATGTGAAAGAGAAAATATTTAATTAAATGTATGAGATATTAACCCGTAAACGGTCCAAGCAGATCTACGTTCACATGTGTAGTACTCCAAAAGTAGATCTACGTTTTTTTACATATTTTCAAATATAACAAAAAAAAAGTAGGGCCAGACTCATGGAACTCCGTGTTCATCAAGAACTGCAAGAAGCCCCTATCACGAGCCTTTTCCATCCTATGGAGAGGGAGCATGGACACGGGGGTCGTCCCACAGTTACTAAAAACAACAGACAGCCCCACTCCACAAAGGGGGCAGTAAAGCAACAGCAAAGAACTACAGACCGATAGCACTAACATCCCATATCATAAAAATCTTTGAAAGGGTCCTAAGAAGCAAGATCACCACCCATCTAGAAACCCATCAGTTACACAACCCAGGGCAACATGGGTTTAGAACAGGTCGCTCCTGTCTGTCTCAACTACTGGATCACTACGACAAGGTCCTAGATGCACTAGAAGACAAAAAGAATGCAGATGTAATATATACAGACTTTGCAAAAGCCTTCGACAAGTGTGACCATGGCGTAATAGCGCACAAAATGCGTGCTAAAGGAATAACAGGAAAAGTCGGTCGATGGATCTATAATTTCCTCAATAACAGAACACAGAGAGTAGTAGTCAACAGAGTAAAGTCCGATGGAGCTATGGTGAAAAGCTCTGTTCCACAAGGCACAGTACTCGCTCCCATCTTGTTCCTCATCCTCGTATCTGACATAGACAAGGATGTCAGCCACAGCACCGTGTCTTCCTTTGCAGATGACACCCGAATCTGCATGACAGTGTCTTCCATTGCAGACACTGCAAGGCTCCAGGCGGACATCAACCAAATCTTTCAGTGGGCTGTAGAAAACAATATGAAGTTTAACGATGAGAAATTTCAATTACTCAGATATGGCAAACACGAGGAAATTAAATCGTCATCAGAGTACAAAACAAATTCTGGCCACAAAATAGAGCGAAACACCAACGTCAAAGACCTGGGAGTGATCATGTCGGAGGATCTCACCTTCAAGGACCATAACATTGTATCAATCGCATCTGCTAGAAAAATGACAGGATGGATAATGAGAACCTTCAAAACGAGGGATGCCAAGCCCATGATGACACTCTTCAGGTCACTTGTTCTATCTAGGCTGGAATATTGCTGCACACTAACAGCACCTTTCAAGGCAGGTGAAATTGCTGACCTAGAAAATGTACAGAGAACCTTCACGGCGCGCATAACGGAGATAAAACACCTCAATTACTGGGAGCGCTTGAGGTTCCTAAAACTGTATTCCCTGGAATGCAGGCGGGAGAGATACATGATTATATACACCTGGAAAATCCTAGAGGGACTAGTACCGAACTTGCACACGAAAATCACTCACTACGAAAGCAAAAGACTTGGCAGACGATGCAACATCCCCCCAATGAAAAGCAGTGGTATCACTAGCACGTTAAGAGACCATGCAATAAGTGTCAGGGGCCCGAGACTGTTCAACTGCCTCCCAGCATACATAAGGGGGATTACCAACAGACCCCTGGCAGTCTTCAAGCTGGCACTGGACAAGCACCTAAAGTCGGTTCCTGACCAGCCGGGCTGTGGCTCGTACATTGGTTTGCGTGCAGCCAGCAGCAACAGCCTGGTTGATCAGGCTCTGATCCACCAGGAGGCCTGGTCACAGACCGGGCCGTGGGGGCGTTGACCCCTGGAACTCTCTCCAGGTAAACTCCAGGTAAACTTCAGTGTGTCAGCAAGTTGTGGAGGCGTGAGGCTGACACTGCTGGCTGCATCAGTAACTATTGTGTCAGCAAGTTGTGGAGGCGTGAGGCTGACACTGCTGGCTGCATCAGTAACTAGTGTAAGTTGTGGAGGCGTGAAGCTGACACTGCTGGCTGCATCAGTAACTAGTGTGTCAGCAAGTTGTGGAGGCGTGAGGCTGACACTGCTGGCTGCATCAGTAACTATTGTGTCAGCAAGTTGTGGAGGCATGAGGCTGACACTGCTGGCTGCATCAGTAACTAGTGTAAGTTGTGGAGGCGTGAAGCTGACACTGCTGGCTGCATCAGTAACTAGTGTGTCAGGAAGTTGTGGATGAGTGAGGCTGACACTGCTGGCTGCATCAGTAACTAGTGTGTCAGCAAGTTGTGGAGGCGTGAGGCTGACACTGCTGGCTGCATCAGTAACTAGTGTGTCAGCAAGTTGTGGAGGCGTGAGGCTGACACTGCTGGCTGCATCAGTAACTAGTGTGTCAGCAGGTTGTGGAGGCATGAGGCTGACACTGCTGGCTGCACCAGTAACTAGTGTCAGTATGTTGTGGAGGCGTGAGGCTGACACTGCTGGCTGCATCAGTAACTAGTGTGTCAGCAAGTTGTGGAGGCGTGAGGCTGACACTGCTGGCTGCATCAGTAACTAGTGTGTCAGCAAGTTGTGGAGGCATGAGGCTGACACTGCTGGCTGCACCAGTAACTAGTGTGTCAGCAAATTGTGGAGGCGTGAGGCTGACACTGCTGGCTGCATCAGTAACTAGTGTGTCAGCAAGTTGTGGAGGTTTGAGGCTGACACTGCTGGCTGCATCAGTAACTAGTGTGTCAGCAAGTTGTGGAGGCGTGAGGCTGACACTGCTGGCTGCATCAGTAACTAGTGTCAGCAAGTTGTGGAGGCGTGAGGCTGACACTGCTGGCTGCATCAGTAACTAGTGTGTCAGCAAGTTGTGGAGGTGTGAGGCTGACACTGCTGGCTGCATCAGTAACTAGTGTCAGCAAGTTGTGGAGGCGTGAGGCTGACACTGCTGGCTGCGTCAGTAACTAGTGTGTCAGCAAGTTGTGGAGGCATGAGGCTGACACTGCTGGCTGCATCAGTAACTAGTGTGTCAGCAAGTTGTGGATGAGTGAGGCTGACACTGCTGGCTGCATCAGTAACTAGAGTGTTAGCAAATTGTGGAGGCGTGAGGCTGACACTGCTGGCTGCATCAGTAACTAGTGTGTCAGCAAGTTGTGGAGGCGTGAGGCTGACACTGCTGGCTGCATCAGTAACTAGTGTGTCAGCAAGTTGTGGAGGCGTGAGGCTGACACTGCTGGCTGAATCAGTAACTAGTGTGTCAGCAAGTTGTGGAGGCGTGAGGCTGACACTGCTGGCTGCATCAGTAACTAGTGTGTCAGCAAATTGTGGAGGCGTGAGGCTGACACTGCTGGCTGCATCAGTAACTAGTGTGTCAGCAAGTTATGAAGGCGTGAGGCTGACACTGCTGGCTGCATCAGTAACTAGTGTGTCAGCAAGTTGTGGAGGCTTGAGGCTGACACTGCTGGCTGCATCAGTAACTAGTGTGTCAGCAAGTTGTGGAGGCGTGAGGCTGACACTGCTGGCTTCATCAGTAACTAGTGTGTCAGCAAGTTGTGGAGGCGTGAGGCTGACACTGCTGGCTGCATCAGTAACTAGTGTGTCAGCAAGTTGTTGAGGTGTGAGGCTGACACTGCTGGCTGCATCAGTAACTAGTGTCAGCAAGTTGTTTAGGCGTGAGGCTGACACTGCTGGCTGCATCAGTAACTAGTGTGTCAGCAAGTTGTGGAGGCTTGAGGCTGACACTGCTGGCTGCATCAGTAACTAGTGTGTCAGCAAGTTGTGGAGGCTTGAGGCTGACACTGCTGGCTGCATCAGTAACTAGTGTGTCAGCAAGTTGTGGAGGCTTGAGGCTGACACTGCTGGCTGCATCAGTAACTAGTGTGTCAGCAAGTTGTGGAGGCGTGAGGCTGACACTGCTGGCTGCATCAGTAACTAGTGTGTCAGCAAGTTGTGGAGGCGTGAGGCTGACACTGCTGGCTGCATCAGTAACTAGTGTGTCAGCAAGTTGTGGAGGCGTGAGGCTGACACTGCTGGCTGCATCAGTAACTAGTGTGTCAGCAAGTTGTGGAGGCGTGAGGCTGACACTGCTGGCTGCATCAGTAACTAGTGTGTCAGCAAGTTGTGGAGGCGTGAGGCTGACACTGCTGGCTGCATCAGTAACTAGTGTGTCAGCAAGTTGTGGAGGCGTGAGGCTGACACTGCTGGCTGCATCAGTAACTAGTGTGTCAGCAAGTTGTGGAGGCGTGAGGCTGACACTGCTGGCTGCATCAGTAACTAGTGTGTCAGCAAGTTGTGGAGGCGTGAGGCTGACACTGCTGGCTGCATCAGTAACTAGTGTGTCAGCAAGTTGTGGAGGCGTGAGGCTGACACTGCTGGCTGCATCAGTAACTAGTGTGTCAGCAAGTTGTGGAGGCGTGAGGCTGACACTGCTGGCTGCATCAGTAACTAGTGTGTCAGCAAGTTGTGGAGGCGTGAGGCTGACACTGCTGGCTGCATCAGTAACTAGTGTAAGTTGTGGAGGCGTGAAGCTGACACTGTTGTGGAGGTTGTGAGGCTGACACTGCTGGCTGCATCAGTAACTAGTGTGTCAGCAAGTTGTGGAGGCGTGAGGCTGACACTGTTGGCTGCATCAGTAACTAGTGTGTCAGCAAGTTGTGGAGGTGTGAGGCTGACACTGCTGGCTGAATCAGTAACTAGTGTGTCAGCAAGTTGTGGAGGCGTGAGGCTGACACTGCTGGCTGCATCAGTAACTAGTGTGTCAGCAAGTTGTGGAGGCGTGAGGCTGACACTGCTGGCTGCATCAGTAACTAGTGTGTCAGCAAGTTGTGGAGGCGTGAGGCTGACACTGCTGGCTGCATCAGTAACTAGTGTGTCAGCAAGTTGTGGAGGCGTGAGGCTGACACTGCTGGCTGCATCAGTAACTAGTGTGTCAGCAAATTGTGGAGGCGTGAGGCTAAAACTGCTGGCTGCATCAGTAACTAGTGTGTCAGCAAGTTGTGGAGGCGTGAGGCTAACACTGCTGGCTGCATCAGTAACTAGTGTGTTGTGAAGGCAGCAAGTTGTGCATCAGAGGCGTGAGGCTGACACTGCTGGCTGCATCAGTAACTAGTGTGTCAGCAACTGCTGGCTGTGTAACTAGAGGCGTGAGGCTGACACTGCTGGCTGCATCAGTAACTAGTGTGTCAGCAAGTTGTGGAGGCGTGAGGCTGACACTGCTGGCTGCATCAGTAACTAGTGTGTTAGCAAGTTGTGGAGGCGTGAAGCTGACACTGCTGGCTGCATCAGTAACTATTGTGTCAGGAAGTTGTTGAGGCGTGAGGCTGACACTGCTGGCTGCATCAGTAACTAGTGTGTCAGCAAGTTGTGGAGGCGTGAGGCTGACACTGCTGGCTGCATCAGTAACTAGTGTGTCAGCAAGTTGTGGAGGCGTGAGGCTGACACTGCTGGCTGCATCAGTAACTAGTGTGTCAGCAAGTTGTGGAGGCGTGAGGCTGACACTGCTGGCTGCATCAGTAACTAGTGTGTCAGCAAGTTGTGGAGGCGTGAGGCTGACACTGCTGGCTGCATCAGTAACTAGTGTGTCAGCAAGTTGTGGAGGCGTGAGGCTGACACTGCTGGCTGCATCAGTAACTAGTGTGTCAGCAAGTTGTGGAGGGCGTGAGTGCTGACACTGCTGGCTGCATCAGTAACTAGTGTGTCAGCAAGTTGTGGAGGCGTGAGGCTGACACTGCTGGCTGCATCAGTAACTAGTGTGTCAGCAAGTTGTGGAGGGGTGAGGCTGACACTGCTGGCTGCATCAGTAACTAGTGTGTCAGCAAGTTGTGGAGGCGTGATCAGTAACTAGCTGACACTGCTGGCTGAATCAGTAACTAGTGTGTCAGCAAGTTGTGGAGGCTTGAGGCTGACACTGCTGGCTGCATCAGTAACTAGTGTGTCAGTAAGTTGTGGAGGCTTGAGGCTGACACTGCTGGCTGCATCAGTAACTAGTGTGTCAGCAAGTTGTGGACGCTTGAGGCTGACACTGCTGGCTGCATCAGTAACTAGTGTGTCAGCAAGTTGTGGAGGCATGAGGCTGACACTGCTGGCTACATCAGTAACTAGTGTGTCAGGAAGTTGTGGAGGCGTGAGGCTGACACTGCTGGCTGCATCAGTAACTAGTGTGTCAGCAAGTTGTGGAGGCGTGAGGCTGACAATGCTGGCTGCATCAGTAACTAGTGTGTCAGCAAGTTGTGGAGGCATGAGGCTGACACTGCTGGCTGCATCAGTAACTAGTGTGTCAGCAAGTTGTGGAGGCGTGAGGCTGACACTGCTGGCTGCATCAGTAACTAGTGTGTCAGCAAGTTGTGGAGGTGTGAGGCTGACACTGCTGGCTGCATGAGTAACTAGTGTGTCAGCAAGTTGTGGAGGCGTGAGGCTGACACTGCTGGCTGCATCAGTAACTAGTGTGTCAGCAAGTTGTAGAGGCGTGAGGCTGACACTGCTGGCTGCATCAGTAACTAGTGTGTCAGCAAGTTGTGGAGGCGTGAGGCTGACACTGTTGGCTGCATCAGTAACTAGTGTGTCAGCAAGTTGTGGAGGCGTGAGGCTGACACTGCTGGCTGCATCAGTAACTAGTGTGTCAGCAAGTTGTGGAGGCTTGAGGCTGACACTGCTGGCTGCATCAGTAACTAGTGTGTCAGCAAGTTGTGGAGGCGTGAGGCTGACACTGCTGGCTGCATCAGTAACTAGTGTAAGTTGTGGAGGCGTGAAGCTGACACTGCTGGCTGCATCAGTAACTAGTGTGTCAGCAAGTTGTGGAGGCGTGAGGCTGACACTGCTGGCTGCATCAGTAACTAGTGTAAGTTGTGGAGGCGTGAAGCTGACACTGCTGGCTGCATCAGTAACTAATGTGTCAGCAAGTTGTGGAGGCGTGAGGCTGACACTGTTGGCTGCATCAGTAACTAGTGTGTCATCAAGTTGTGGAGGCGTGAGGCTGACACTGTTGGCTGCATCAGTAACTAGTGTGTCAGCAAGTTGTGGAGGTGTGAGGCTGACACTGCTGGCTGAATCAGTAACTAGTGTGTCAGCAAGTTGTGGAGGCGTGAGGCTGACACTGCTGGCTGCATCAGTAACTAGTGTGTCAGCAAGTTGTGGAGGCGTGAGGCTGACACTGCTGGCTGCATCAGTAACTAGTGTGTCAGCAAGTTGTGGAGGCGTGAGGCTAACACTGTTGGCTGCATCAGTAACTAGTGTGTCAGTAAGTTGTGGAGGCGTGAGGCTGACACTGCTGGCTGCATCAGTAACTAGTGTAAGTTGTGGAGGCGTGAAGCTGACACTGCTGGCTGCATCAGTAACTAGTGTGTCAGCAAGTTGTGGAGGCGTGAGGCTGACACTGTTGGCTGCATCAGTAACTAGTGTGTCAGCAAGTTGTGGAGGCGTGAGGCTGACACTGTTGGCTGCATCAGTAACTAGTGTGTCAGCAAGTTGTGGAGGTGTGAGGCTGACACTGCTGGCTGAATCAGTAACTAGTGTGTCAGCAAGTTGTGGAGGCGTGAGGCTGACACTTCTGGCTGCATCAGTAACTAGTGTGTCAGCAAGTTGTGGAGGCGTGAGGCTGACACTGCTGGCTGCATCAGTAACTAGTGTGTCAGCAAGTTGTGGAGGCGTGAGGCTGACACTGTTGGCTGCATCAGTAACTAGTGTGTCAGTAAGTTGTGGAGGCGTGAGGCTGACACTGCTGGCTGCATCAGTAACTAGTGTCAGCAAATTGTGGAGGCGTGAGGCTGACACTGTTGGCTGCATCAGTAACTAGTGTGTCAGCAAGTTGTGGAGGTGTGAGGCTGACACTGCTGGCTGCATCAGTAACTAGTGTGACAGCAAGTTGTGGAGGCGTGAAGCTGACACTGTTGGCTGCATCAGTAACTAGTGTGTCAGCAAGTTGTGGAGGCGTGAGGCTGACACTGCTGGCTGCATCAGTAACTAGTGTGACAGCAAGTTGTGGAGGCGTGAGGCTGACACTGCTGGCTGCATCAGTAACTAGTGTGACAGCAAGTTGTGGAGGCGTGAAGCTGACACTGTTGGCTGCATCAGTAACTAGTGTGTCAGTAAGTTGTGGAGGTGTGAGGCTGACACTGTTGGCTGCATCAGTAACTAGTGTGTCAGCAAGTTGTGGAGGCGTGAGGCTGACACTGCTGGCTGCATCAGTAACTAGTGTGTCAGCAAGTTGTGGAGGCGTGAGGCTGACACTGCTGGCTGCATCAGTAACTAGTGTCAGCAAGTTGTGGAGGCGTGAGGCTGACACTGCTGGCTGCATCAGTAACTAGTGTGTCAGCAAGTTGTGGAGGCGTGAGGCTGACACTGCTGGCTGCATCAGTAACTAGGCTGGGGATATACGACACACCGACTGAGGCCTGAGTTTGTCATCAGTTATTTTCTACAGTTGTCTTAAAGTCATCTTATCTTAAATTTCATGTTTTAAACGGCTCTTCAACAGACAAGAAACATATCATTCAGTGTAGTTCATTAGTAAGTAAGTAAGAGCAGAGCAGAGAGCAGATTGGTTGATCCGAGGCAGCAGCAGCAGCCTCACACCTAACACAATTTGCTCTCTGGACACCGAGGAGTCAAGGTCAAGGTTGTCACCAGCATCAATAAAACTCTAACATTATGATGGTAAATTTCATTTTGTTTCTTCTTGAGATTGTATTATATTGTGCATTTTGCTACTTTATTCTTCCTTGACTCTGAACTTATTATAGTCTTGAAATATTCAGTGAAAATACAGTGAGTGCATGGCAGGTGACAAGGTTCCTCACATTATACAGATGGTGTACTGTACTATAAGCAGGTGACAGACAAGCAGCCACTGGTCTTATCTACACACAAAGAGACTAATCAGTGAGTACATGATGAAGGACCACAGTGGCTTCACGTTAACTGTGTTAATCAGTACGTGATGAAGGATCACACTGGCTTCACGTTAACTGTGTTAATCAGTACGTGATGAAGGATCACACTGGCTTCACGTTAATTGTGTTAATCAGTACGTGATGAAGGACCACAATAGCTGTACGTTAACTGTTTTGACTGCTGCCTGACGGAGTGAATCTGTTAGTATCAGTTTTTTTTATTTATTAATTTGAACATGATACAGAGAAGTACAAGGAATACAATTTTTAAAGTGCAGCATGCCAAAGTCCCTTGTATACAGAGCATTATGGGCAGGCTTAAAATTAACTTAAGATTACCTAAGCAATGATATATTCAGTGGTACAAAAATTATTGTAAAACAGATAACTGGAACGCAGGAGGGAGAGATACATGATTATATACACCTGGAAAATCCTAGAGGGACTAGTACCGAACTTGCACACGAAAATCACTCACTACGAAAGCAAAAGACTTGGCAGACGATGCACCATCCCCCAATGAAAAGCAGGGGTGTCACTAGCACGTTAAGAGACCATACAATAAGTGTCAGGGGCCCGAGACTGTTC